>NC_081756.1:48357557-48407557 GCF_963082965.1 Carassius carassius
TTAAAAGGCAAATAAACAGTTTGTGGACGTTGGTGGATGCATGAAAAAGTGGTTGATGGAATCGTTGCAAACTGTAAAATAGTTTATAACGTACATATAAAAGATATTTTTAATGTTACAGAAGATTTCTATTTCAGAAAAAGAGTCTTTCTCAAAGATGTGGACGGATATTTTAAAACGTATTTAACTTTGTAAACAACATCTTTAAAATGCTTAAATTATTTTTTTTATTTTTTTTTAAAGTAGAGTTTTAAAACCCTGCTTGTTATTCCACATGAAATCCTGTTTGTGATCTTCAGCCAGATCTTTTCTGGACCTTGCCAAGTTCTGATAAACTTTAATATCCCTTATATTTCAGTGCCGATAAACACAGTAATAAGCATGTTTATTTTTGTTTTTCATGCTTGCATGTTACTTGCAATAAAAAAGCTAATCAAATCTAATAATTACTCAGAAAAATGGCCCCTGTATGATTTTTCTTGGTTAATATCTGAACCACACTAGAAAACCTTTGAAGAGTCCTGCAACAGAAGACATAAATTACAGCTAAATAGAGTACATTTTTCTGAGTCTGACAATTTTCATAACAGCTTATTCAGTGTGTGTGTGTGTGTGATTGTAAAATTATACTAAAAGAGCTTTTACCTGATAAAAAACTCTAAACTATCAATCAAAAGACAGAAGGCATGGAGTAGACTGAGTGTCAAGTTTTGATCATGCTGCTCATTTAGAGATTCATGAATCAGATATGATACAGTAGGTTTATAGAGGTAATAATCAAATTGATTGTATGACGGTCTGACTCGTCCGGTGCGGGCCACAGCAATATCACCTCGTCCTGCCGGACATATCCAGCAATAAACTCCCCACCCTGCAATCATATGATTCATACACACACACACACCGAACAACAAAACGAGCTCCAGGACGCAGAGACGAGATGAACAGATGGAGCGAGAGAGGTGTGTTGGAGAATGAACGGCAGTCACATGATCAGAGAACACGTGATTGGACGCTGGCAGTGATTGAGGGACACAGCGGCCAATCAGACGCCCCGTGTGGACGACCACATTGTCCCCTCAGTGGGAGGGAAATCAGCCAATGTGTGTGTGTGTGTGTGTGTGTGTGATCAACAGTGAGTGTGGACCTGCAAAGCTCTAGATGATTTAGTCTTTCAGTCCCTCAGCAGGCATCTTTTTTTCCAAATAAGTGCACAGAGTTCAAACTACAACACAACCCGACTACACACTGCTTCCTCATTGCGTGTGCCGAGCGTGTGTGTGTTGATCTGTGTATTGTATTTAATGCATGACAATATATGAATAATATGAATAATACAAAAATATCATTGTTCTGTAGGTTGTAAATGCAGAAAGAAAGAAAGTCTAAATGTTCTGTCTTTGGTTGAATTGTTGGATGCACAATATAAGCGACGCAGACTAACCAAACTTCTCCGGTAAAGAAATTAAAACAAAACTCGCTGAAAATCATTTGCAAACTCTCAGGGTGTGAGTGACTCAGATTTCATCTCTGTTATAACATGCAGCTAGAACAGCAACAACAGATGATTCTGTGTGTGTGTGTGTGTGTGTGTGTGTGAAAGAACATATTCACAGCCTTTATACTAATTGGAAGTTGGATTGTTTTCGGTAATGTTATTACAGGAATCTGCATTTGTTGGAATTGCCTTTCTTGTGGAGACCATTGAAACCTCACTCATTTTAACATCACACATAAATATGTTTGTGTGTGTAGTCCCCAAAAGGAGATTTCAAGAGGTTTTGTCAGGTTTATTTCTCTGTTGGGTACACATTTGTCCCTAAAATATGTTTAAGCTAACATTTGACTGGTGGTGATTGACACTCGGCTGGTGTTGAACTGATTGTGAGCGTGAATCCTGATTTGAATGGCTGTGTGTGTCTAGAGGAATTGTTTTGACTTTCTATCCACAATGGAAAATCATGTAAAGCGAGGGAACAAGTGCAAATCCATCTGTACACCTTGTAAGATAAGAGTGAGTAAGTCTTGAGTAAGTAAAAGTGTTCATTAGTTTTGGACCCCTACATGAATTATATTTGCATTTCATGAATGAAACAGCAGCTCTTTATGTAATGTCGGATACATACAACAGAACTACGATCCATGTCAAAGCTGCTTTGAAACAATGTGTATCATGAAAAGTGCTACGTATATGAATACATTCGATTTGACTTGTTTGCAAGACAACTAGATTTGGGTACATTTAAATATGAAATGTTTTTGATTTTGTGAAAAGGATGTGCCGCACCTGCATGTCGTTCGGTGCACATGAAGAATGTAAAATTGGTACTTTTTCTGCAGAAGATGTTCTTGCTTGTGAAAAAAACGACCAATTTAAACCAAAATTGATTGGTTTCCAGCTGAAAGACAGAAGTCCCCCAGAAGATGAAGATGACCAAACTGTGATTTTTGTCTGATCTGTCGCTTTAACACTGAAGTTTAGTGCTGTTTAAAACACTGTAGGCGACAGTAACCTGTTTGAGGAATATGAATAGCGCTGGGCCTTTGAAAGACTGTAAGGATTGAGCGGGATTGAGGTTATTCAGTGCAGTGGAAGCGTTACAATCAGCTCCATCAGATAACGACGAGATCGTGTTCCTCCGTGTGTGTTTGTGTGAGTGAAGCTCTTGCTAATGAAAGCTTGTGTTGCTCCACACGGCTCACTATTAGAGGACAACCACACACACCCTGATCGTTATCATGATATGGACTCTGTCCTACATTCACACACACACACACACACACACACACACACACAGAGATGTGCAGAAAACACACGCTTGAAGATGTGTGACAAACTTCTGTCTGATTTGATTGCTGCCCAAATTACACCGGCAGAGCTCTGAGGAAGAGAAAGACTTCCAGCAGTTGCTCGTAGGTTTTTAACATGTGACATAAAGCCTGGTCTGTTATGCAGCTTCTGAAATGCAACTAAACTCACACAAGTTTGAGGAGAACATCAAAGACCTGCTGGTTCAACCGGGACACTGAACCTGCCCTGATATCTGATATATAAGAGAAAGCCTTATGAAAAAAATGTAATACGTGACAAGAAAACCTACATAATCTTTTATTTTATTTTATTTTATTGTATTATGTGTGTGTGTGTGTGTGTTTGTTAAAATAGTATTTCAATTAGGATTTTTTTTTGTCTTCCATAATAATAAAAAAAAATTGATAAGAAAAAATTGGCATTCAATTTAAACCATTTTAAATGTAAATGTTTTTTACATGTTGAACATATTATAAACAAAATAAAACAAACAAACAAACAAAAACAATATCAAATGTACACGATGAATACAAAAGAAACTAAATAAAAAAATAAACAATAATATAAAATTATTAATATTAAAATAAATGAATGAATGAATAAATTAAAAACATGCAACATTGCTAATTTGTAAGTAGAACTACTAAAATTACTAAAACTTAAGCTGAAATGCATTAACAAATAGAAATATAATAATAATAATACTAATAATAAAATGGCCTAAGCACAGAAAGCTACTGAAACTATCAAAATAAAAGCTAAATCAAAATATTAACAAATGTATTTAGTATGTACATAATAGTAAAATAACAGTGGTTTATTACATAAAAAAATATTTGTCACTGCCTGAAAAAACCTGAATTGTGGGAATTGCATAAATGATGGCAATGCAATTGTAATTATCGATGTTTGTGTGTAATAGTGTCTGCAGACGATTACTGAGGATATAGTTCAATATCTGAGACTGTCACAAAGAATACACAGTAATTAGGAGGTTCAGTGTGTGTGTTCGTGTGTGTGTGTTTAGTGGAGTGTTTGCCAATACTTCGTATTCAGATCAGTGTTGTGTTTGCATGTGTGTGTGTGTTTGAACATATGTTTACACTGGTGAGTGTGTGACCTTCAAACGTTTCCTGTGGTAATTTTAAGTTGAAGAAGATCCAAAGCTGGTTTCTGAGTTAATGAGCACATTTCTGGCCCGATAGCTTCCCCAGACTGGCGCCGGGCCTCGGTGGAAACAAGATTCATTTCGGTGAACATGGAGATTTTGTTTTGGAGAAAGAGAGAGCGAGTGTGAAAGAATTGGCATGAGAGGTGTTAGCGCACGTGATAATTTCTGTGAAATCTCACCCTCATTTATAGACGTAGTGAAGCTGCAGCTCACGATGCTTGTTTGTGTGTGCATGCGTGTTTAAAACATGTTTTTCAGTTGCTGTATGTGGCTTCACGCTGTCTCTGTGTGTTCGGTCAGAGCTGTTTCTCTCTGAAAGTGCGGTTCACTTGCAGAGCGAAAAGCCCAACGCACTCGCTGACGACAGGGAATCAGGGTTCAAAAAGGCCCAACGATTGTGCTGACACTGGGGATTCAGGCCTGCTTCTCTGCTCTGATTGGCCAGTTCCTCAATCACAGTCTGCACACATTACTGAGGACGCGTACACACTATAACACACACACACACACACACACACACACGTTTGTTTTTGTGAAAAGTGTTCATCCCATAGGCGTAATGGTTTTTATACTGTACAAACTGTATATTCTATGGCCCTTCACCAACCGTACACCTAACGCTAACCCTCACAGGAAACTTGCTGCATTTTTACTTTCTTAAAAAAACTCATTCTGTATGATTTATAAGCATTTTGAAAAATGGGGACATGGGTTATGTCCTCATAAGTCACCCACTCCTTGTAATACCTGTGTCATACCCATGTCTTTATACAGAGTTGTGTCCTGATATGTCACAAAAACAAGAGCACACAAAACATGCCAGACAGTTTATTTAGCATCATGCAAGAATTTGGAATCACAAATTAAGGAACCAAAAAAAAAAAAAAAAAAAAAAAAACAGACACACGATTCAGAAAACATGAATCACAATAAATTTTGAATGGTCATACTATTTTCAAGACGAACAAAATAAATAAATAATAATAAATACAAATACAAAAGATGTGATCAAATCATGAGGCTCAGAAATCAAAATTTTTGGTGAAGCAGTGTTATTTTAATATTTTATATATACTATGATAGTAGTTATTTATCATTCATATTTAAAATTTACTTTTAGATTTATATTTTAGTATTATTTATATATGATTACAGTATTTTTATAATTTTTTATTTTTACATTTTATTTTAAGATTTATTTATTTATTTTGAAGCAGTTTTATAATATTAAAAGAAAATATCTGCCATGATAAAAGAAATGTGATAAAGCAAGAAATAAAAAAAATAAACATTGTAAACATTAAAGGAACTGGCATGTGTGCATAACAGTGTTATATTGTCAACTAAAAACTGTTTATAAGTGAGAGAAAACAGAAATAAAATAAAATAGCAATACTGGAAATTAAAAATAAATATAATTAATACATATAACGTGTTTGTTTACATATGGAGAGGGTGAGCAAGAGAGAAATAGAAAACTTTTAAGTTTTAAAAAATATATAAGTTTAAGTACTAGAATCAATAAATATTGAATGTATAAATTTATTCCCAATAAAAAAAAAATATATAATAATAAAAACCTTAACCAAAACCATGACCATGTTATTCATAGCTACATAAATAAGCAAATTAGCATTTACTTTTATATTTTCGGTGTTCATTTTAATTTCAGTTTTAGTAATTAATGTGCTTTTTGTCTTGTTAATTACTTTTTATTTTTGAGTGTTTAAAGGCTTGTTTGTAACCAGGGTTTATCTGAAAGCTCTCGCAATGCACTTCCACATGGCTTTAAATCTCTAAAAGCGTTGATGTGTGTTCTGCTTCTGTGACATGCTGTCATTATATCCCTGTTATGATCATCGTTTGGTGTTATTTCCTAATTAACACTAAAGCAGTGGTGCAAAGCATCATGGGACAGCACATCTCAGTTCCCACACAGACATGTGGAGTTATTTAGTCTTCCGCTGCCTGTAGGAGAATGTGTTGACCTTATAAACAGGATTTTTTTGGTTTGTTTTTGTTGAGTGAAAACGTCCTTGTCAAGTGACCTTTGACCCGGGACGGTCCATCACTGTCATCAGCTGTCAGAACAATCGCCCGCTGCCCGCTCGTCTTCTGGGAGACAGTGTTGTTTCAGACTGACACATCGGACATACGCTGCTGGTTTTGTGATACATTAATGGTTTTGAATAGTAATGCCACAGAACTACGATCCATAAAACTGAATTATTGAAATATGGGAAACTAAAAAGTAAACAAACAAAAAAAAAAACTTATTTCAGTTAGTTGACCGTTAATGGCAAAAATACAATTTCAAAATGTATTACAACTTTTGTGTTTATGTGTGTATGAGTATTGGCTGTTGAAAACCCCACACTGAGTGACCACTGAAACAGTCGTTTCTTCTCTTTCTGTGTTCATAGCTGGCTTGAGATTTGTTGGACAGAAAGAACCACTGAGCTGCAAATCTTGAGTGAACTCGCTGCATACTCACCTAACCAATCAGCTGGAAGGGGAGGAGCCACACTCAAACCAGCCAATCCAGAATGAGGGGCGGGGCCATGGGAGTGTTACAAGTGCTGCTATTGGCCAGTGTGCTGGAGTCTGCGACTCTGGGTGAGTTTTACGCTTTCATTGTAAAAAAACTAAACAAAAAAACAGCACAAACATCACACAAAGAGACACACAATATGAATTACACGAGATGCAAAAAGCAATATTTGATGCTAATCGAATGTTGTTAAAGAGTAACTAAACCCTAACTTTTTTTAGTTAATGATTTGTAAGAATGGGGCTTTATTAGTGCTGTTCATTGATTCGAGTAACTTTTTTGACATTTGAGTATGAAGTGTTTTAATAATACAATGTATGATGTAAAAACGTCTGAGTGCTGCCCTCTTCAGGTTGAACGGTGGCTACTGCAGTTGATTTTTCCTATTGGATGTTGCGGTGGCAAGTGACGTAAGCAGTTTCCAGCTCACCACGCCCCTTGGTACGAGCTCCCACGCCCTTGGCAGTATAAAACCATCTTGTTCCGTCAAAATCGCTGTAGTGAGTCAGGAGTTGGAATGGCAAGTATTGAAAATGACCAGGATAGAGTATTATAGCATCTATTTAGCATAGCATTTATATAGTTATTTAGATTATTTTGTGTAGCCTATGTAGTTAATTAGCATAGTTGTTAGTGTAACGTTAGTATTGTTTGAAGCATAGTTAGTAGCATAGTATTGCATCAGTTAGGATAGCTTCAAGTTGGCGTAGATTTATCTGTATTTAGTACAGTGGTCAGGATGGTACGTAGGTGTAATGCAGCTGGTTGCGACAGCACTGCTGGACTGCATAGTTTCCCAGCAGACTTTAAAATTAGGCGCCAGTGGTTGCATGCACTTGGCCTGGAAGACCGCGAGTTCCCGCCTAGAGCTGCAGTGTGCAAACTGCATTTTACACGGGATTGCTTCTCCAACGCAATGGAGGTGGAAATGGGCTTCTCCACACAGCTCGCGCTGAAAAGCGACGCGGTGCGGGAGTTAAGACCGCAGTTTGAGCCAGCGGCTCGAATTGATATGAACAGACACCTCGAAATCCTCCACTTCAGGTGAAGGTGGGGGAGAAAAATCCTCTACTTCAAATGAACGCTCTGTTGCAAAGCTACTTGCGTCACTACAGTCACTCTCCATTTTAGCGTCTCTGACAGCAGCTGTCAATCAATCCGTCACTGCGAGTCTCAGGATCACTCCGCACTCGCTCAGCCCCGCCCTCGGTTCGTCCCCTCTAACTCCGCTGTGCTCTGCCCACTTTTCAGCATTTTTCAAATATTGCCAGTGGGTGGAGTCAGGCTCTGAGCAGGGGTTTAGTTACACTTTAAGCTAGCAGCATGATCCTGTAATAAGCAAATAATAACACATATTGGGGAAAACAGTTAATTTGTGCCACTAGATTGAATTTCTTATGTATTAGTGTAATATAATAATGCAATAGTGCCTTGAAATGTTTCTAAATAAGCTGTTTAGAATCTCAGTTTGATTGTTGTATACTTGTTTTAAGGGATCTACACTGAAATGTGGCCTATGTAGGCAGTTTACTTGTATTTTGGAGACAGTGTAAACCCTAATGTTTGATTCAGAGAAACCAGCTTCTCTCTTCCTTAAACAGAAAATGACCATAATGGGCGATTAGAGGTGCTGCCGTCATTTCAGAGGATATGAATGTTGGACAGAGAGGAACGTAATTGTAATATAGCAGAGCAGGAGAAGTAGGAAAGAGGGATTTAGAGATAAAATTAGTGAAAATAGCATGAGGTCAATCATTTTTTATTTACAATTTGTTTGTGGGTATCCATGTAATAAGGCTCGTCTAATTAAAAAAGCTAATGAGCTGCGTTGTTCCTTTTTTCCACTTGATATGCAACCGTCAGAAAAACACAAATTGTCCCGAATTTAACTTAAAAGCACACACACATCCACCGATTTGACCGTCTCCAGCTCTGAACTGCTGAAAAGCAGCGCTCATGTTTTAAAGGCTGTAGATACTGAAACCTACTGCTGTAATTAAATTACCTGGGGGAGTGTTTTCGTCCTTCGTTGAGGAAAGAATAATTTGCTGCTGAAGCTTTCCTAAAATACTGATGTCTACAGTGCTTTATTGTTCATATTGTACATTTTTATGAGGAATTTGAAGGACACTTTTGTGTGCTATGTGACTGAAAGTCTCAGTTTAGAAGTAAAAAAGAATCCTTACAAAAGTAGTTTGTGTGGATGCAAATGATAAATATCATGTGAAATTTTGGTAATATTGTAATTCTAATATATATATATATATATATATATATATATATATATATATATATATATATATATATATATATATATATATATATATAAATAAAACAAATTGAGAAATGTTTCTTGAGCAGTAAATCAGCATATTCTGATTTCTGAAGATCATGTGACACTGAAGACTGGAGGAATGATGCTGAAAATACAGCTGTGCATCACAGAAATAAATTACAGTTTAAAAGATATTCACATAGAAAACAGCTGTTTCAAATATTTCACAATTTCACTGATTTACTGTTTTCTTTTTGCATCCTGTTTGCATCCAGCTCCAAACCAACACTGTCTAATGGTGGTTTGTTACTATTTTTGTTTTGGCAAATCTAGGATTAATTCATATTAATTTGTACGATTTCATTTGCACTTTTTCATACAATCTGTTTAAGCTCCACTGACAGTTATGTTTAAGGTTGGACCTTCATGCTTATGTTTTTCCTTTAAATCATGTATTTGTATTAATTACAATATATATTAAATAAATAAATAAAAATGAAATCACCTCATAATATGTAGTAAAGTTTGGGTTGCATAATCACACAATGGTGGAGAATAGACTTGCTATCTCTTTTAATTATTTATTTATTTATTTATTTATTTATTTATTTATTTATTTATTATTATTAAACAAGACTTAATTTCTTATAGCATTTTCCTCCAAGTAAATGTCTTGATGTAAGAATGGTTAGATATTTGGACTGAAAAAATAAATAATGAAACAAATCAATAAATAAAATAAAATAAATAAGAGGTATAAAATAATGTTTTTGCAAAGTATTGCATCCACGGACTGTGGAGAATAATGTTTGTTTTTATAAAGATTTATAAATAAATAAATAAATAAATATATATATATATATATATATATATATATATATATATATATATATATATATATATATATATATATAAAACTTCACCTACATAAATTACGTATATTTATTTTCATTTTCTTCATTTTGTAACAAAACTACATTTTATCAGATTTGTTTTCTTCCTTGTTTTACGCTCACACTCATTTAATTTAGACAAATATGCACATTTTAATTCATAAATACGGGTAAAAAAAAGAAAAAAAATCACTTTTTCTTCTATATATAATCTATATAGTGATGGGTCGTTCGCGAATGAGCCGGCTCTTGTAGGTGAACGACGAGAGCTGGCTCGCATATCTGAAGAGCCGACTCTATTTAAAAAAATATAGCCTATAGAAATTAAATAATTATGTAATAATGAAATAATGGATGCATTTTATTTTATTTAAAATAATTGACTAATTCAAAGAACAAAAAAATATTATATAGGCCTAAAGGCGCACATATTCGTTTCGACTGTGATCAGCCTCACATTCTGTTCCTGTCAATCATACACGAGGTGTCAACCAATTATACGGCATGAGGGAGGGGCCGAGCCATCACACACACACACACACACACACACACACACACACACACACACACACACACACACACACACACACACACACACACACTTACACAGTGTCAAACACGGAGGAGAGGAGGGGAAAAACACAACAGCAGCATTAGGAATCATTTTAATGATGTAGACAATGTTAAAGCACAGTGTAGAATTTGCCAAAATAAAATCTCACATAAAGCCAGTTCTACGCACAACCTACACTGGCATACTGTATGCAAACTGTGCACCCAACTGTGAAGCTAGTGAAGTAATGTTGTGGAGTGCTGCGCCAGATGACCTGTCCTCCACAGTCACCGGACCTGAACCCAATCGAGATGGTTTAGGGGTGAGCTGGACCGCAGACAGAAGGCAAAAGGGCCAACAAGTGCTAAGCATCTCTCGGGGAACTCCTTCAAGACTGTTGGAAGACCATTTCAGGTGACTACCTCTTGAAGCTCATCAAGAGAAAGCCAAGAGTGTGCAAAGCAGTAATCAAAGCAAAAGGTGGCTACTTTGAAGAACCTACAATATGACATATTTTCAGTTGTTTCACACTTTTTTTGTTATGTATATAATTCCACATGTGTTAATTCATAGTTTTGATGCCTTCAGTGTGAATCTACAATTTTCATAGTCATGAAAATAAAGAAAAACTATTTGAATGAGAAGGTGTCTCCAAACTTTTGGTCTGTACTGTATATATATATATATATATATATATATATATATATATATATATATATATATATATATATATATATATATATATATATATATATATATATATATTGGTGCTTTGACTGAACCAGTCACACACGAAGGAACAGAAAGGGACAGAAAGTGTGTGCCATTTAACATAAAATACACCTACTATTAGAGAGAGTGTGTTTGAAACTCATCAAATATCTCGACACACATTCAGAGCATATTGTATCTGGATGGAGGATGTAGTACGGAGCATTGTGAGCTTCAAAACATTTCACACAATCCAAATCCAGAGACCAAACAGGCTTTTTTTCGTTCTGTGGCAGTATTTTCACGGTAGATCAGTGTATGTGCTGCACACAGCAGCAGTCGGCAGTCTGAGGAAGGTTTAAAGTCAAGCACACACAGACAGGAGGATGTGTTTAACAGCCAAAAACATCCACCGATGCATATATACACAGAACAGCAATTAATAACTAGGGCAGGTGGACTGTCGGCTTCTCATGTAGACATCAAAATGCCCGTTCTTATTATGTGTGTGTGTGTGTGTGTGTTTGACACATACCTGCGCTCGCTCTCACACACACATTGAATGAATAACCTGAGCTTCTTCATCTTTCCCATGATGCAACCCTGAGGAAACTCAGCGCGTCTGAAGCAGTGTGTGTTTGTCTGCATTCTGATGTCCCTCAAAACCACAAAACCCTCAGCTGGGCTTTTAAAACGTATTTATCGCACGGCTCTCTCGATTGAGAAACATCAGCCGCTGAATTCTGTGGTCATGTGATTTGTTAAATCGATCAAAAGTGACAAAAAGTGTTACAAAAGATTTGTAATGTTTGCAAATGACTCATCATTTATGCATGTCATTTCAAACCTATGTACCTTTATTTATACTGTACACAAGAGAGGGTGTTATTTGTTGGTTTTCAGTCCATAGAAGGTCAGTGCAGTCTAATTCTGTTTTAGACCCCATTGAATTTCATTGCATGTGCAGAAACGTGCTCCCTGGTTTACATTATCGCTGGTCTCTAAATAGACTATAGATCCAACTCGCACAGATATACCAAGAGAAATGATCAAGAATAGTTTTGTGTCAGTCAGGATATTTTTGACGCTCTTAATTTCTTTGTTCGGGGACAGTTGTTAATAGCGTGAGAAGTGTCTAATTAATTTCTACGAAGCTCTCCCACTTGTTCTCTTCATTAGTGCATTTTAAAGTTATTTTGACTGCAGGGATTTGTGGCTATAATAGTGTCCGCTTAACAAGATTAACGGTTAGAAACAGCGCTCGCGAGCGTTTAACCGGCCGGTGCTTAAACTGAGTTCATTCTGCTCATCTACGGCTCGCTGGAGACTCGTTCACAGAGAAACCTGCAGACACAAGCCAGATTGCACCCGCATGTGGAAAATACTGAGGGCGTCAAGAGCTCATTTAGGCACATTTTCTTGTAATCAGTGGTTTTGAAGAGCCTAGGAAAGAGGGAAACTTTGTTTGCTTGGATCGCTGCGTTTCGATTTGTCCCAGTCGTGTGATTGGTATAAAGGATTCATAGCAAGCACTATGAATAAATGGCCTTTCAATAAACCTGACGGAGCGCATATTTATTTTTCCATAATGCTATGCATATGTGCACATCTGAACAGAACACGCCAATATCGGTCTTTACAAAGTAGAAGAAAAAAAAAACTGAAATTGAATTTCTTTTTTTGTAAAACATGCTATTTGAATTTGAAACATTGATGTTTTTTAAAATAATAATTATAAAAAAAATAAAAAATTAAGTTAGACCATAATTTTGTTTTTAATTTAATTTTTAGTTTTAAAAATGTAAGTTTTAGTAATATTGGTGTCTTGTCAATTTGATTAGTTTTTTATTTGTTTTATTTAGTTTTAATTAGTATTACTTTGAGTTATTTTAGTACTGTTATGTTTACTATCAGTGTTGGGGGTAACGAGTTACAAAGTAACGGATTACAGTAACTATATAACCTTTTTGGGTAACAAAGTAAAGTAACCCATTACCCTAATAATATTGGTAACTACACTACTTTACTAGACTATAGGAACGTGCTTTCCTGCGTTACACATGCCGTGTTTGCCAGTGTGTAAAGTTCTGGGCCGGGTTCCCCGATAACAATTGATCTTAGCGCTTAAGAGTGTTTTTTACAAGTAATTTTACGACCGTTTATTATTGTTTCATGTGCGTTTCCCAACAATCACGTAGCTGTGCTTTCAGTGCTGCTTAGAGGAGTCGCTGTCCGTTTGTCAAGTGCTGAAATGTCACCTTATAGAATGACTCGTAATTGTAGTACACGCTCGTTTATTGACGTTAACCAAATGCTGCGTTCTAGACAGACAACTTGGATATAATAACTATAATTCAATACTAATTTATATTATAGTGTATAATATTATACTTTATAACTATAATTCAATACTAATTTATATTATAGTGTATAATATTATACTTTACATAATAATATATAATGTACTTTTTATACAGTAGAGAGAGAGAGAGAGAGAGAGAGAGAGAGAGAGAGAGATGTTATTTCCGGGTCTAATACATAGCTGGTTTTCATGCACTTCAGCAAGTCATTGACATATTTACATGCATAAAAACAACTTAATTTATTCAATTATTTCTTAAAATAGCCTTATGAAATGTTTTCCCCCCTCCAGAACTGCACTGAGAGTCATTCTGCGTTTACTTCATGAGCATTGGACCGTTTGATTTGAGTAAAACTAGCATCACATCACATACACGGAACTGTAAAAGTATTCACGTACACGTCAAAATAAGAGTCCGGTTTAATTTAAAGACAAGTATTTGATTAATACAATTAAATTTAACCATTAAAAAGGAGTTGAGAAAAAAATTAAACGGATTTCATAGGGCCCTAAAAAAGCAAAGTAATAAGTAGTAAAGTTACTTTTCAAATGCAGTAACTAGTAAAGTAATCTCATTACAATTTACAGAAGTAACTAGTAACTAGTAACTAATAAATTTTTTCAAGTAACTACCCCAACACTGGAATAATCCTGCTTACTAACTGCACATTTTTAGGGATTTTGTTGTGTGTCATTTTTATGTATGTATGTATTTATTTATGTATAGTTATTAGTTATTCTTTATTAGTATAGTACTTCAAGTTGATGAGCAATGTTGGTACCTATAAAGAAAATAAGTTAATGTTTTTTATAGTTTCAGTTAATTATAATAACTTGCTACAGTAGCAGGAAATGATTTTGTTGTGTGTTTTTGTACTTTTTATTCATTTTTTTTATGTTTATTTTTTGTATTTATTATCAGGTTTGGGTTGTTGTAGTAGTTCAAGTCTGTGTGAAATGTTTCCTCTGAAGATTTTAGGGTTAGTCAGTGGAAGGAGACTCTCGATCTCTTGTTAGTTTTCTGCTCGTGTAACACATTTGAATGCCTTTGCGTGCGAGTGTTTTGTTTGTTTTCTTCATCCTGCTCGCCGACTCACAATTGGATCTTTGAATCTTAAGTAACTCCAGTTACAGTGAGTCTGAAGAGCTGTGAAAGCAGGACGTTTCTTGGGCTTCCTGTGTGAATATGTGCAAAGAGACACGTTTTGTGTGGAGAAGCGTGCGATTAAATTACACTTGTACCTTTATTTGCATTTCAAAACTTTTTTTAGCACTTTAAATCTACTTTGGATGTGGGAAATAGCAGCTTGTTTGTGTGACATCTCTCTCGTGGACACACACACATACACACACACTTAGGTTTGTCGTACTTGTCAAGTGATTGCAGAAGGGTTTTTTTCTTATGCAAAGAGAAACGACAGCTGTCACACTCACACAATTTCCTTGTTTCTCCTCTGCTTCTGTCTATCCGGATCTCATTTGCCTGGCTTGTATCTGGAGTCATTTTCCCTGGAAATCTTTGTCAGTCGTGGTGGTAAAATGAAGCTGTGATTGTGTTAGCAGGCCGATGGCTGCATGTTTTAGATGACTTTATTAGCCCCACAGATGCAGGATAGGTTACAAACATGCTGTCATGTTTGATTATATCATGGAGCTGATCAATATTCAGCATATTTGCAGATTTCAGGCTCTCTGGAGTTTAGCTGGATGAAGCAGGGATGCGATTTTAGGTTTCCAGTGAATTATGTTGTCTGTACCCAGCTGTTTCTCACATTTAAAGCATTAGGACGGAAACAGAGTCTAATAAATCAGAACGTGCCTCAGGAAAATAGAGGAGGATTTAGCTGGTAAAAGCTGCATGTACTGTGACTTTGTGACAAAAAATAAAAAAATAAAAAAATAAAATAAAGGGTAACACTCTACAGTAAGGTTAAATTATTTAATGTATTAACTAACATGAACAAACAATGGACAATACATTTATTACAGTTTTTTTCATCTTTGTTAATTTTAATGAAAATACAGTCATTCATGTTCATTCACAGTGCATTAACTAATGTTAACAACTTTTGATTGTAATAATGCATTAGTAAATTTTCAAATTAACATAATCTCATATTAATAAAAGCTGTAGAAGTATTGCTCATGTTTAGTTCATGTTAACTAAAGTAATTAACTTATATTAACTAATTAACCTTATTGTAAAGTGTTACCAAAATAAAAAAAAAAATTAAAAATCTAATAACGTACTAAGAAGATATTATAGTATTTTTGTGTCTCGGTTTTATATTATTATTTTAATCTATTATTTTATCATTGAATCTAATGATATTACTGATATAATTTTTTTAAATGTTTTATTTATTTTGATCTATTTTAGTTTATTTAGTTTTTTCTATTTACTAAATGAAAATGAGTAATGTTGTCACTGAGATATAATATTTATTTATTTTAAATTTACCTTTTTTTAAGTAATGATTTTTTAATGGTTTTAGTTGCATTTTTCCCCCTTAGTTTTAGTTTATGTATTCACATATATGTGAAACGGACATTGTTTGCAACATTTAGGAAGTGAGTGTGCTTAAAGGTGTAGTTTACAGTTTTTTTTCTTTTCTTGGCTTAATTGTGTTTATGGGGTGTAGTTTAACATGTTCTTACTTCGTGTTTTTTAAACGCATTATTTTTCACATAATTTATCTTTATTCCACACCGTTCTGTCCCTTATCTTACAAACGCCTCAATTTATTTCGTTGGTTTAGAACATTGGTTTTGAAACTTGTAAATCAATTAGAATCGTTAGAAGACAGAATTGTGATTCATATATGTACAGATTTTTTATGTGCACCCCTAGTTGTCTCATCCTCTTCTCTAAAGCAGCACAGCATAGCCTCGCCCCCTTTGTTGCATGTTCCCAAGGGCGGGGTTTGTCTGGGTTCATGGCATAATGGACCTAAGAAAAAGCTTGTTGTAGTCCCTTACCATCCATTTTTGTAGGCATTAAACTGCCAGAATTTTAAACGACGATATTTCTGTTTGCATTGAACTTTCAGCGCTGCAACTTTGCAGATTTGTTTATTCTTAAACAGCAAAATTACAAACTAACTAACGTTAAAAAAGTTAAATCGCAGTCAACCACCCCTTTAACTCTTTCTCTCAAATTAATGAATGAATAAATACATAAATAAATATTGATGCCAGTAAATGGTACCTTCATTTTCTTAAATCAAAATTGTTATACATTAATTTTCTTTTAATTTAGTGATGACATAAGACCCATGTGTGGGCGTGATTTTGTGACATATCAGGACACAACTCTGTGACATGGGTATGACACAGGTATTACAAGGAGAGGGTGACTTATGAGGACATAACCCATGTCCCCATTTTTCAAAACGCTTATAAATCATACAGAATGAGTTTTCTTGAGAAGGTAAAAATGCACAAAGTTTCCTGTGAGGGTTAGGGTTAGGTGTAGGGTTGGTGTAGAGCCATAAAATATACAGTTTGTACAGTACATAAACCATTACGCCTATGGGATTTCCCAACTTTTCACAAAAACAAACGTGTGTGTGTGTGAAATACATGTGTAAAATGTATTTCTTCAGTAAAGCCTGAGGCAATGGAACACAACAGTCAGTTTGTCCTGCACTGTTATTTTCATGTCCTCAAAAATACAAAAAACGGATGCATGCACACACACGCACAACCTTATTGTCAACTCCATACCGACTGCACGTTACTTCTTCTGAACTCATGTATTTATTATTCAGTCATCTTATTCAATACAATCAAGTATACAACTTTTTCTCAAGGAAACACTGGACTGAAGACTGCACTGGAAATATGATTTCATATGGTTCAACACTCATAAACATGCACATCTGTGGAACTAGAGGACATTAGGTGATAGGTGAGACGTGTGTGATGTTATAAGATTTACAGCTGTTCATGCACTCAGTGTTTAATACTCAGCCCTGCCTAATACATATGATCGAGATGATAAAAGCTGCCGCTCAATATCTAATTACAGTTTTGCTTAGTGTTAGGTTTGAGACCGACCATCTAAACCATTAAGTTAACTAAAATTAAAAAAAAACAAATAAACAATAAATAAATAAATGAATGAATAATGTTACTTAAAAAATTTAACTGAAATAAAATATAAAAATAACTTATTTTATTTCAGTTAGTTTCCAATGCCACATTTAAAATTTTATTTTTGTTTAACTTGAAATACCTACTACCAGTAACGAACTGAAACTAAAATAACAATTAATATGAACTATGTAGACGTATTTAAAAACAACCAAAATTTCAAGGAAAAAAAAACAGATCTAATTCAAAATAATTATGTTTCCAAATAATAAGTAGCTTTAGCACAAACGCAGTCTTTTTTTAACTTTTTTTTAGCTGTAATTTCTAGCACAGGAGATAAATTAAAAGAAAAATAAACAGATGGAAAGATTAGAAATTAAAGCCGTTAACATCCTTATTGTGTACATATGGAGATTCAGGAGTGAAACAACATGTTTGTTTTAGAGAACCAATTCAGCTGCTTTAAAATTCAACACACACACACTAAAATCCCTCAACACAAAGCTGTGTGTATGAACACCTGTGTCACGCAAAGCTTCTGTCATATGCATTCTTGCATGCAGTGTGATTGTGTGTATAGATGCTAAGCTGTTTGTATTTTGGCATTCTCGTTTAGATTTCTTTCGAAGCCATTCTGTGAGTATATACGGCATCATAACTGAATGAGACTATGGTCTACACTACACACAAACACACAAGCTTTTCATAATCATAAGGATTACCTCAATTTATGCTCGCTCTTTTCATGCTAATAGGACACAACTTGTGAGCATTAAACTTCCTGACTGCCAAATTCAACACAAACTCATATCCAGACCAAACCTGGTTTTGTTTTGTTTGTGTGTTAGTGTGTGTGTGTGTGCACGCACTCTAAGGAGCAGCAGACTAGCGCACTGTCATTTGTGTTTAGTGAACTCTGTTTGACAGATTGGCACTTTTCCGTTCATTCTGAAAGCGGTGGAGCAGAACGGATTAAGAGATTCTCCTGCTGAAAAAAAGAGCTCAAACTGGCCTGTGGTGGTTTGCTGGTCTTAACTTGCCACTAAGCTGGCCTATTTTGGTAAAAAAAGAAGAAATGTGCTTAGTTGTATTGAATGTGCACTTGTAATGTAATTCAAATCTTTAAAGTATATTATTAAAAAACTGTTCTTGCAGATAAAATAACATTTATGAAATAAGTTAATTTAGTGACTTAAAGAGAGACACTTTCTTAACACACTTAAGTACACTTTTTAAAAAGTGACCTTAAAATTAAAAGTTTCATTTTGAAATACATTTAACAGCAAAGTGCACTTACACTGATGTGTTGTAATGATGTGTGATGGATTGTAAAGAACATTTTAAATAATTATGTTTTAATAATCTTTCATGCTTTTAGTAAAATCAGTCCTAACATACTTATTATATAGTTTTATAGTTTTATTAATGTACTGTTATATATATATATATATTCATTTGTTTTCAGTTACATTATTTTTACATTTTCTGTTTTCACTTAAATTTGAAAGTCTTTTTTTGCGTGTTTTTGAAATTTTTATTAGTTTATTTAAATATTTATATAGTTTGTTTTAAAGTCTACTGTGCTAGACTAACTGAGACTTGTCATGGCACTTGTACACTGTTTTTGTTCTCTCGTTGGTCTGATTGCTTCTGTTGTCCCCATTTGTAATTCACTTAGGATAAAAGCAACTGCTTAATGATTAAATGTAAATGTAAATGTAAGTTGAAGTGATACGTTTTCATTTATTTAGTTTTAGTTATTGTAGAACTTCTTTTTGAACTAAATTAAAATGAGAAATACTGCTTTGACAGTTAGCTAAAATAAAATATTATTATTTTATTCTATTTTATTTTAGGTAATGTAGTTAATCTAGTTTTAGTTAACTATAATAACCCTGAGTACATTTAAAGTGCTTAATTATAATTTTAACTAGTTGTTTGACATTACATTTAAAGTTAATATTTTAAATGCAATATAAATGATTGCCGCTGCATCATTACAAATGTGTACCTAAAATTACATTTATATAGATGACATACAGGTTTCAGTAGAAATTACATTAAAGAATATTTTTGTTTTTGAAAGTACATTCAGCAGTAGTTTAACCATAATGTACTTTAACTCAATTATGAAATCAAGTTAATTGTTCAGCTAAGTGCATTTAATATACATGTAAACTATAAAATATTCTCATTTAATTGTAGATAACATGCAGTTAAGTGTCTGAAATCATTACACTCAAGTGTGTTATTTTTAAGTACTAATTAATTAAATTTTAAGTGGTCTTTTTAAAAGTGTGCTAACGTGTACTTCTTTTTTCACTTTATTATAAAGGAACACACATACTGACAAAATGCACTGGAAATCATTACAGCATCTGCAAAATCTATGAATGTAAATATACAGTAGATGGAGCAGAACAGAAGTGCAGCTACAGCTAACACTCATTTAACACTGCTAGGAAATGAACGTTTTCTCTTGTAACATATGACCCAAACATGTCACGCTCCGATAATCAGTGTGTTCCTTAAGTTTGTTGTCCACACACACACACACACACACATACACACACACACACACACACACACACACACATACCATCTGACACTTTCCAGAAAAATGCAGACAGGTTCGCATGTGCTCTGGCCAACAAAAAGCCTTTGTGAGAAAGAACAATAGATGCATATAGTGAAGAGAGGATTAAGAATTTATCAGCTTCCCGACACTTTTCACTGAGAGAGAGAGAGTGAGAGAGAGAGAGAGAGAGAGAGAGAGAGAGAGAGAGAGAGAGAGCGTGTGGAGGGGTTGTGGACACTTGATCCGCTCCCTCATGTCCTTGCTGCTTTTGGTTGGAATTCATTGTAGTATCTAACAAAAGTGACTTGTGTTTCAAGCAGTCCGCAGGTGAGAAGTTCGTAACGCTGCTGTCGCTCTTCGAGCCTGTTATTCTTATTGTACTTAATATGAACAGCTGCAACTTTTTATCCCTGTGGTGTAAACCCACCACACTTTGCCTGCGTTAAGGGCCTGTGGCTAATTGGATTTTGTGTAATTATGAGATGGATGGAATGTATGGTTGCCTAGCAACTAGTGGTTAGATGTGCAGTGTTTAGAACGTTATGTCTTCTTCATTGGAGCAGGAATTTTATGGTTTCATGGTGAATGCATTTGCTTCAAGGACACAAGTTATAAAATGGATTTATTTATATAACCATTCTCCTCATTAACACCTTGTCAAATGGATCATCTCTTATAAGTTCTCTGGCTTTTATAAGTTTTGGAAATTTAAATGTATTCATTTTAGTGGATATAAAAAATGTAAAGGTAACCCACAGGCCCCATCCATCCTCTTTATTGTACATAAAAATATTATTTATTTTTTGGATAATTCTTTTTTTTTTTCTTGATGAAAGTAATATATTTGAAAATAAACTGTAGCATTTTGTCTTAATTCTTACCATATATAACATTAGATTTCTGTTGACGTAATGTATTATTAAAATGACTCAAAATTTAAGATCCTGCATCGGTATCAATCATTTTTCTCTCTTATTCCTGCTCTCTTCTGTTTGGCCTGTTTCTTCCTCACTCTCGTCTCGGGGAGTCCTGAATTTGTATTTTAGTGCCTCTTTTCCTTGTTCTTCTGAGCCATAGAGGCAGGAAAGGGCTTGTCAATTGACCTGTTGATAGATGAGTCTCTGAAGACTTATGTTGGAGCCACAGGCAAAGCAAAGAGCCATTAGGAGTCTTCAGTACTAAACAAGCACAAATAGACACAAAGCCCCCGAACACTTTTACATACCAGACCGAAGAGAACATCACTTACCGCATTCCAAACAACAGTGGAAAGATGTGTTGATGTCTTGGGCAGAAATACACACCATCACTCATTCATAACATATTCACATGAGCAATTGTGTGGCTGAACGCAGTTCATTAGTTTTGGTATTCTTAGTTAATTAAGTGTAGTTCACTGACTGGATATTTTAATAACGTGTTGAAATGTGAAGAATGTGGACCTCCAGCACTGTGGTGAGTGTGTTTGAAGATCATTCAAGATCTTACTCGAGATATTCGGTACAAAAGCTTTCCACAGGTGTGCATCTCCGCTGCTCCTCCCAGAGTTCCTTTCAGCGGCAATTTGCTTAGTTCTGCCATCTCGTTCCCAGCGAAACCGGAGAGAGTTGAGCTTCTCTTTTGTTTGTTTCACTAGGTAATGCTCCATTTCCATGGTGAGTCATTCCTGTTTGGGAGTTTTAAGCCCCTGAAAACCATCAGTCATCATGTGGATATGGAAGCAGCTTCACTCCGTCATCCTGAATCCAAAACCTTGTCTACATTTTGATGACAGATTACGAATAACTTTTTCACAATGTTAATAAAGTAAATGTATACATTTCTACCTTATCAGATGCTTTAATTATTTTCATTTCATATTTTCAGTTTATGCAATAATATTAAATGTTTCAAAGGATACTTATACATTTTTAAAAGCGACCACATAAAGTAAACTTTACATTAACTTAAAAAAAATTAAGACTCCTATACAGTGTTACTTGGTAAATTTACATTTGATAAGCTTGTTAATGATTGGCTGTGCATTATTACATTATGATAACATTATGTTATATATAACATGATTACCATGCATTATGATATGGCCGGCAGCCATATCACCCTGGAGCCCAAGAAGGGTTGCCCACTGAAGCTAAGCAGGGCTGAGCCTGGTCAGTACCTGGATGGGAGACCTCATGGGAAAACTGGGTTGCTGCTGGAAGAGGTGCTAGTGAGGCCAGCAGTGGGTGCTCACCCTGTGGTCTGTGTGGGTCCTAGCGCCCCAGTGTAGTGATGGGGACACTATACTGTCAACAAGCACCGACCCTTCGGATGAGACGTTAAACCGAGGTCCTGACTCTCTGTGGTCAGTAAAAATCCCAGGATGTCTTTCAAAAAGAGTAGAGGTGTGACCTCGGCATCCTGGCTAAATTTGCCCATTGGCCTCTGACCATCATGGCCTCCTAACAATCCCCATATCCACTGATTGGCTTCATCACACTGTCTCCTCTCTGGCTGGTGTGTGGTGGGCATTCTGGCGCACTATGGCTGCCATCGCATCATCCAGGTGGATGCTGCACACTGGTGGTGGATGAGGAGATACCCCCTGACTATGTAAAGTGCTTTGAGTGCCTAGAATGCGCTATATAAATGTAAGGAATTATTATTATTATTATGTTGATTTTTATACATTTTAACGTATATTCACGTAGAAAACTGTAATTTTAAATTGTGATAATATTACACAATACTGCGACCAGAAGCGAATGAAGAGTAAAGTAGTTATTAGTCATAACAATAACTGTACATTTTTGATACAAACTTTCGTTTGCAGTGGTTAATGTTTGTATGTGATCTAAAGTGTAACTAGGCATCATTAGACAGAGTCATTTGGTCATTTATCAGCGGTGCATGACCATGACTAGTTGCTGTATATTTGATTACTCAATTCTTGTATTTGATTATGCATGCCTGGCAATGGAGAGCAGATCCAGATGTTGCAGTTCTGCAGTGTTGTCAAAGTCATCGGTCATGCTGCTTCAGCCTCATAATGCAACAGGAAAGCACATTCACATGGCAACATGGGAAGTTAAGAGAGATTTTTTTGCAAGAAATGAAAATTACTCCAAACCTGTATTATATTTTTTTTATGTTTCTTGGATGGAACACTAAACAACTCTGTGGCCTGTGGCGACATTTCTGCAAAATGATATTATGTTGCTTCAGAAAACACATTTAGTTTTATCCAAAACAGATAAGAGTGAATCTCGCAGTTGTGGTATGCATTGTGGCAGTTCAGAAATTAAGTGGCTAAAGTGGTTAATGCTCTATCAGCTTGACCTTATTGATAGTGTTCAAAAGCAAATAAGAGGACAAAATCATGGACGGTGGTAAAAGTGTTCTGAGCTTGTTACAGAATTGTGCAGGGAGCTGTACGGAAAATAAAATTCTTAATTAATCAGTAATCTTCCCCTGTAATCATAATTTATGTGAAAAGTAATAAAGGTTGTTGGTGTTTTACTAACCTTAGTGTTCATTTCAGCTGGAAACTGCAGTGAACTGGTATGTATAGGTACGTTTTTGGGGTTGTGCTGATGAGAGCTGATAGTCACCACATGTATTAAGCTATTCCTTTAAAGTAAAGCACTTCCGTTCTCCTGAGGGAAGAAGGGAATACAAGGTGGATAAAACCCCTTGCAACTAAATGATTGAAAATGGGTGACCCACAACCTAAAAACCCAAGCATACTAGGATTTCACAGTCTCTTTGGTGTATTATTTTTATTTTGTCTCCGAATGGCATGCATTTTTCTTTTCATTTGGAAATCTGCTGGGAAACAACTGCTATGTTTCTGTGCCAGGATTTTTGTTCTCCTTTCATTCGTCTTAATTATTATTATTATTATTATTTATTTATTTATTTTTAAATCAGGAGGGATATCTCTGGTGCCTACAGTCAACACCCACCAGCCCTATTTCTCACCTCAAGCTTTTATTTTTCGTTCTCTCTGGGTATTCACTCTCTCTCATCTCTACAGGAAACACAGAGCAATTTATATTTATCTGTCTTTGTTTTCTAAATGGGTCAGATTGGCTTGTCAGTGGCGCTTTGACGTGATGTGAAGATTTTAAACAGCAGCCGTTAAATCAGCTCGCAGAGAGAAAAGAGTTACATGTATGCATGAAATCATTTTTAATTTACGTGTTGGAATAATTTCTGCTCCTCATTATGTAAGTAAATACAGGGGCTTTGAGATGTAATTGGTATTAATTCATGTCTTTGTAACAGCAGGGATGCAAGGAAGGGTAAAAATACCAGCGGCATGATCAGTCAGCCAGAACAAACAGGGCAAAGATGTTTCTCATAAATCCCACATCATCCATGCGATTTAAATCTTAATTTTTATCTTCTGCCCACCTAATGAGGGTTACATGAGGTTACTTTCCTTATGTGTGTGTGTGTGTGTGTGTTAATTTATGCACACTTTTAGGTTGTTGTTGTTGTGTTTATACAGATAAAACATGATAAAATACTTGAAATTATACTAAATGAAATATTGATGTTGATGCCATGGATAATTGCAAAACATGTGGGTTAAGTTATTATGAAATTAAACTAAAAACATTTAAATGCATCTTCATTACTTGACATCAAATAAACATTAATGAAGAAAAAAATATATATATATATTCACTAAATTATTATTATTTATTGGTCTAATGAAGTATTCTAATTTGTTGAGATGTTGGTTTTTGTTAAATGTGAGTCAAAATCATCACACTTAAACTACTTCAGTCTGTGTGCACTGAATTTATTTAATACACAATATTTATATTTGAGTTAAATTACTGAAATAAATAAACTTTTCTATGACATTCTAATTTATTGGGATGCACCTTTATAATAACACTACTGTGTCCTTGCTGTGAAAAAAAGACCTAAGAATCACACCTGCCAAAACGTTTTTTTAATTTATTTTTTCTTGTGGAAATGTATATATCCATCAAAGTGAGGTTAAAGTAAACATGAGCTTATCACAAAGTCAAGCTGGTCTCGCTCCACCAGCAGCTGACCTGAACATATTCCTTGGATCGAGTGACTGTTGACATCAGGATGTGGGCGTGGCTTAAGACACCACTCACTTCAGAACCGTTTGACTTCATGCAAATCTGGCTTGAAGGCAGTTGAGCTCATCATCAATCACCAGTCAGGGACCGCAGACCAGTGTCTGAAGAATGCAGTGAGTTCCTGCCGTGAACATTTTTGTGATTTTATACATGATATGTTTCTGACCACATGCAGAGACAGCATTAAGAAATGATGCATGTAGTTCATGTGGTACTTTGTGTGTGTGTGTGTGAACACAGAGGCATTTGCATTTTTACCACAGATGGATGACCGCAATGGTAAAACACATGCTGATTCTCATTTATCTGTGAAATCATGCAACAGTGCAGTTTCTATCCAATCGTAGTTATACCCCTTACTACAGTAAGGCAACAAGAACTGGCATCCATTAATAACTGGCATTTTATTAATATTTTGCATTACTTTTTTTTTTTTTGGTTATGTGCCATATTGTATTTCAGTGTTATTAATTCCTGTACTTCTTTATTTGTTTATTTTTCATTTAATATTTAGATTTAATATTATGTTTTTTTTTCAATGCATCTATTTAGATTTAATTTTATTTCAGTTTAATTGCACTTAGTACTTTAACTTAAGCATTTAATTTTTTAACTTTTTATGAATTATTTGTTTTTTGTCTTCAGAGTCATATTTGTGAATCAGACCACATTGATCTCACTGTATGTTTGTGTGCAGCCTGCAAACACAGTAGAATAGAATTGTTTGTGTGTGTGTGTGTGTGTGTGTGTGTGTGTGTGTGAAGACTGAATGTGATTGCTGGTCTGCCAGCTAAACGCTTTTATATGCGGGTGTCTATGCTTTAGTGGCTATTGCGGTTAGCCGATATGCTTCAGTGTGGCATAATTAGTGTCTAAGGCTTAATTTGACTCACTTATGGCGCTTCTGTTGTAAGTCTATGTGTGTAGGATGAAGCTTTCTTTCTCACTTTCTTTCTCACTTTCTTTCTTTTTGTCCAGCATCTCGTAGAAAAAAAAAAACAACAACATGTTTTCCTGATGATTGTTTGACCTCAATTAAACCCTCTGTTTTGTCAAGAGCCGTTAAAATCACAACAGCCTCAAAGCATTACATGACTCTATCTGTGTGTGTGTGAGAAAGAGAGCTGACAGCATTCCTGCACTAATATGGTGGCAAAAGGATTCGCAAAGGGTAGAGAGAAAGAGAGACCTATAGAGAGAGAGGATGTGAGGGCAACTACACAGGAAGAAAGAATAGGGAAAAAGCTCAACACTGCTGAGCTGGGATGAGCTCTGAGCGTTCAGAGATCATTCAGAGTGTTGCTGTGGTGCTCTGAGACACACATATACGATTATTTCTGCATCTGCCAAACATCCTTATCAGATGAAGCTCTTGAAACCCAGACAATTTATCATATTTCTCTCCAAAATCACAAATATACAGTTTGGGGTCGATTTATTTATTTATTTATTTATGTTTTTGAAGTCTCTTCTGCTCATCGTGGCTGCATTTATTTGATAAAATATACAGTAAAACACTAAAGTTGTGAAATATTATTACAGTTTAAAATAACTGGTTTCCATGTGCATATACCGTAAAATCTAATTTATTTTTGTGATAAAAGTTGAATTTTTAGTCAGCAGTGTCCTTCAGAAATCATTCTAATATACTGAGTTGCTGCTCAAGGAACATTTCTGATTATTATCAGGATATTATCAGTGTTGAAAACATTTGAGCTCTTTGATATTTTTGTAGAAACTGTGATATATGTTATTTCTCAGGTTTCTTTGATGAATAGAATAGAAACTATAAATTATAGTTACTTTTGAAAAGTTCAGTTCATCCTTGCTGTATGAAAATATACATTTCTTGCAAAAATGTATTTATGTAGTTCTTCCTATTTTTTATTTACATTTTTGTAAAACGTAAAATGTTACAATGTAAAAACAAAAATAATAATAATAATAAAAATTATTATTGAAGTATGTTTTTTTTTACCAAAAAAAAAAAGTAAATTAAGTGTGTTGTTTGTGATAATTTGTGAAGTATACCAGCAATTAGTGAAAGTTGTTTTCATATTTTTTCCAGTGTATTCATAACAGTTTTATTTTAATTGCACAAGAAAATCAGGCATCTCCAAAATGAAATGACCAACAGATTTTGGACCAATGAGATTTCAGAGTGGGTGTGGCCGAGTGGTTGTCCAGCCCAATAATACTGCCCAGAACTCCCTGGCAACGTCCTGACAGCCATCAAACATCAGCGAGCAGCTCTCAAATCTTCTTCAGAGAGTCTAGTTCTGCTTGATGGATCTACAGGCTGATGTTCACTTATACATGCACTTGATTCATTTATGTGGAATCCTATTTAAGAGTAAGGAATCTATGTTTAACACATAAATCTTCCTCGTGTGAAGCGATCCTTTCAGCAGGTTACACAGCATTTCATCAGACATGAATTGCTCCTTTTACTAAACACATCATCAAGTACAGCATCTGAATCTCACAGCAGCATAAACACGCTCCACGTACTCATTTAGATTTAACATAATATCATTTTTAATACCACAAGTACATTTCTAAATAAACTTGGATTTAATGAAATTCATGATGATTATACTCAAGATCTGTGTTGTCTGTCTAGGGGCATTTTTATTTTTTTTATTTTAAAGAATTACTGTTTGATTAAGAAATACAGTAAAAACTGTAATATTATGAAATATTATTACAATTTAAGATAAGTATTTTATCATTACTCAATACATGATCCTTCAGTAATCATTCTAACATGCTGATTTGCTGTTCAAGATTTTTTATATATATAAAAAAAATGCAATATAAGTGATAAAATAGGAATGGATGGATGGGTAAATAGACAAAAGAATGGATCAATGTGCTCACACACATTTCTGATGCAACAAAGGTTCTTGATCCTGTTGCATCTACAGAACGAAAGTGAAAGAGAAACAGTGATGAACATGGACACAGGTGGAGACGTGCTGACTGAAGCTAATCGAGTGAAACCGCTTCACTGGTTAAACCATCTGACACCATCACTCAGCTCTCACAGGACTGTGTCTTTGCCACCTGCAAACAAGCAAACACGAACCTCAGATGTTCTGTACACACACACACACACATAGTGTACAAGTTATGCTGTTCATTTGCTCTTTCTGTCAATGCTTATTTACTGCTTCAGTAAAATAATCAATTGAAAGAAAAGCAAGTAACAATAATTAGTGTCTGGCTGCTTTGCTCAACACAAACTACTTAAACAACAATCCAGAAAAAACAAGAACTTTTTAAACTTTTTAAATTATAGTTTATAGTTATTATTATTTTTTTAAAATAAAATCCAGCAATCATGAAAATAGCATAACATAACATAACTCTTTCTGCATGATTTGTGGTTATGCCAGTAGGTGGCGGCAAATTAAAGTTTTTTTAACCGTGAGTCATTGATTCATTCATTCAACGGATTTGTTCAGAAACACTAATTCATTAAAATAGAAGCATGTGACTCTCTTATAAATGAGTCATTGAATCATTCACTCAGATGATTTGTTCAGAAACACTTATTCATTAAAATAGAAGCATGTGACTCTCTTATAAATGAGTCATTGAATCATTCACTCAACTGATTTGTTCAGAAACACTGATTCATTCTGGAAGAAATGTGACTCTCTTCATAAATGAGTCATTGAATCATTCTCTCAACTGATTTGTTCAGAAACACTGATTCATTCTGGAAGAAACGTGACTCTCTTCATAAATGAGTCATTGAATCATTCTCTCAACTGATTTGTTCAGAAACACTGATTCATTCAGGAGGAAACGTGACTCTCTTCATAAATGAGTCATTGAATCATTCACTCAGATGATTTGTTCAGAAACACTTATTCATTCTGGAAGAAACATAACTCTCTTCATAAATGAGTCATTGAATCATTCTCTCAACTGATTTGTTCAGAAACACTAATTCATTAAAATAGAAGCATGTGACTCTCTTATAAATGAGTCATTGAATCATTCACTCAACTGATTTGTTCAGAAACACTGAATCATTCTGGAAGAAACGTGACTCTCTTCATAAATGAGTCATTGAATCATTCTCTCAACTGATTTGTTCAGAAACACTGATTCATTCTGTAATAAACGTGACTCTCTTCATAAATGAGTCATTGAATCATTCTATCAACTGATTTGTTCAGAAACACTGAATCATTCAGGAAGAAACGTGACTCTCTTCATAAATGAGTCATTGAATCATTCTATCAACTGATTTGTTCAGAAACACTAATTCATTAAAATAGAAGCATGTGACTCTCTTATAAATGAGTCATTGAATCATTCACTCAACTGATTTGTTCAGAAACACTGAATCATTCTGGAAGAAACGTGACTCTCTTCATAAATGAGTCATTGAATCATTCTCTCAACTGATTTGTTCAGAAACACTGATTCATTCTGGAAGAAACGTGACTCTCTTCATAAATGAGTCATTGAATCATTCACTCAGATGATTTGTTCAGAAACACTGATTCATTCTGGAAGAAACGTGACTCTCTTCATAAATGAGTCATTGAATCATTCTATCAACTGATTTGTTCAGAAACACTAATTCATTAAAATAGAAGCATGTGACTCTCTTATAAATGAGTCATTGAATCATTCACTCAACTGATTTGTTCAGAAACACTGAATCATTCTGGAAGAAACGTGACTCTCTTCATAAATGAGTCATTGAATCATTCTCTCAACTGATTTGTTCAGAAACACTGAATCATTCTGGAAGAAACGTGACTCTCTTCATAAATGAGTCATTGAATCATTCTCTCAACTGATTTGTTCAGAAACACTGATTCATTCAGGAAGAAACGTGACTCTCTTCATAAATGAGTCATTGAATCATTCTCTCAACTGATTTGTTCAGAAACACTGATTCATTCTGGAAGAAATGTGACTCTCTTCATAAATGAGTCATTGAATCATTCTCTCAACTGATTTGTTCAGAAACACTGATTCATTCTGGAAGAAACGTGACTCTCTTCATAAATGAGTCATTGAATCATTCTATCAACTGATTTGTTCAGAAACACTGAATCATTCAGGAAGAAACGTGACTCTCTTCATAAATGAGTCATTGAATCATTCTCGGAACTGATTTGTTCAGAAACACTGAATCATTCTGCAGCTGTTCTGATGAAGCTTCGTTTGGAACTTTGATGGTCTAATATCTGATAAAATACATGGCAATACTCTATTACTTGATTAAGTTACTCTATAGTACCATTATGTTTATCAAACTGCAGTTGTGTTGTACGTTACATAAAAGCGATATCACACGATCGTGGTAATTGTGATTTATTCTCATAAAAAATTGTTGCTAATGCTACATTTTTGAAGTTGAAGTTCTTTAATTATGCACATACTTCTTTGGTCAAATCATATTCATATAAAGATTATTGCTTATGTGATATTGCTTTATAATATCATCCGCTTTATTTTTTATGTTGGCGTGGCATTTGTAAATTGAATGTGCGTGTAAAAAAAAAAACTGTTGCTACTTTATACTGTAAACTAATACTTATTATCATATTATTTTAATTTAGTATCACAATCAGAAAAAAAAACACTCTGTAGTGCAATGTTAAATGTAACCGTATTTTGTTATTGTTCTAGTTATTTATCAATAGTGACCAATAAACCAAATCCTGGGTTTCTTCGGCATTGCAAAATAAATTGAATACTATAAAACTGACTGTACTGCTTTTATGTGGAGCTATATGATCTGCTCTTACTCTGTACCTAAACTTCTCTGAACAATGACGGTGTAAGGGCAGATGGAGGGTGTGTGTGAGGGTGTTGTGTTATGGCAGGTTGAGCTCTTCATGTGTCTTTTCTAAAGGTGAAAAGGTAAGAGCTTCATTGTCTTTGTCTGTGACTCATGAAACAATGCAGAGAGACTCTTCAGACAGTGTTATCAGTCCGCTGAAGACCATCTGTCAGCACACACACACACACACACACACACACACACACACACTAGCTCAGCATGGCTAATCCGTCACCCTGATGTTTCTGACCTGTGTGTTTAGGCAGATTTTCTCTCTTTTGTGAGATTAGGCTGGCCAGGCCCCATGGAATGTGTGTGTGTGTGTGTGTGTTTGAGCCCCCTGGCTTGTGTTTTGATGTTAATAATGACTTTTAAATGTCAGAGCTGGCCAGGTGTCAGGGTGAGGAAGAGAAGAGAAAAGCTTTGGTTTCTAATGACCCTACAGACCTAAAACACCATACATTGCTACATGACACATATATTATTAAAAACATAACAAATAATATAAATGTAGCCTTGACGAGCAGAAGAGACATGTATTTTTTATATAATATTTCTTATTCTTATATATTTATACAAACATACACACACGTCATCATGGTTTCCACAGAAATATGAAGCAGCACAACGGTTTTCAACATTGATAATAATCAGAACAAACTGAAGTAGTGTAAACAAGTAAAGACAACAAATAATTTAAAATGTACTTTGAATTGAAATAAATCAAAATAAATACTAAATTGATCAATTAAAAACAACATTAAACGAATTACATGTCTAGATTTTTGACAAAGTAATGATGTGATTGCTTAACCTGAACTCTTTGAGTCTCTCCTTCAGTGTATGTTTGTGGTTTGTTTTATCTGATCGAGCCCTGTCTCTGTCTGTCTGTCTGTCTGTCTGTCAGCTGCATGTGTGATGAAGTGACAGTAAACAGTAGTGTGTGAGCTCCGCTGCGTCCCGTCTCGTGGTTAATGATCTGTTCTCGGCGGGCGAGTGTTTGTTCACGCGAGTGTGAGAACAGTCTCAGTCTCACTCTGCTTAAATGTGGAGATTCACACAAAAGGTGCTGTGTCTGGAAGCTGGAAGCCAATTAAAATCTAAGCCAGTGGCGCGTGGTGGGCAGAGAGCACTGGATCTGTGTATCAGGACCTAGACTGTGGAGAACAGGTTTAGACCGCCGGGATTTAACCTGTTATTGAATTTAGACCCAGAGTCTGACTTATTTCCACATTTTATTTTTGTTTGTTCATTCGTTCATTTGTTCATTCGTTCATTCGTTCATTCGTTCATTTGTTCATTCGTTCATTCGTTCATTCATTCATTTGTTCATTCGTTCATTCGTTCATTTGTTCATTTGTTCATTCGTTCATTTGTTCATTTGTTCATTCGTTCAATTCATTCAATTTGTTCATTCTAATATCTAATATAAAATTAGCCAAGCATTAAAAGGCCAATGTCAGAAGTCTTGACCTGCTTGACTAATACATCTATTTAACTGATATTTGATTCACTGTGATTTTAATTATTTTTTTAAAGTAATTTTTACTTTTTTTAATGTTAATATGTTTATTTTTTTGCTTTATTAAAAATAAAGACATACAGCCAACACTTGTTCACACAATATCCATCTGTTACTGAGAGATGGCTTAATGTTGGCTAAATTTCCACCATTTTAAAATCTTTATTGATGTTTTTTTTATTTATTTGTCTAATATATATATATATATAATTAAATTAAATATTAATTGATAAGATTTTCATGAGGTACTAGTTTCTAAGAATACAGGAACAATTGTGCATGGTGATGATGGTGGTCATGAAAAGAAAAAAAAACATTCAGATCATTTAAATTTATGGATTATCATCACACATTCTGCATTTCATGATGCAGAACTTTTTCTTAAATTAGTCTCTCTATCAAATTTTATACCTCTGACTCACATAATAAGTTGAATTGCTCATACATTTAACCGAAAATACTATCTTACACATATTCATGCATTTCTTTTCCCCAAACTCTTTGACTGGTTGCTTTCTCTTGCAGTCTATTTCTAGACTCACACACACACACACACACACACACACACACACACACACACATGTTTGTTTTTGTGAAAAGTGTGTTCATCCCATAGGCGTAATGGTTTTTATACTATACAAACTGTATTTTCTATGGCCCTACACCAACCCTACACCTAACCCTCACAGGAAACTTTGTGCATTTTTACTTTCTCAAAAAAACTTGTTGTGTCCTGATATGTCACAAAAACAAGAGCACATATTTATTTGACATTATATGGTGATTTTCACTCACTTTCGTTCAGTGTATATCAGACATGTGTGTGGCTGTGGGTCCATCAAATGCCCTGAGACTTTAAATCTAAGTGTTGCTGTCTGTACCAGGAGACTCTCAGCTCTTCCATCATTACAGCAAACCTCCAAATCCACACAGAAATACTTCAGTGACCACAGATTCAAGGTTTTACTGTCACCTAAGCTGAACCCATGGGCTTGAGCTGAACACAAGCTGAGCTTTAGTCCATCAGCCGGGACTAAACACTCTGATCTGGACAGATTTACAGCAGAGAAATGATCTTAGATCCTGGTACATGTGTTCTGCTGCTACTTCATCCAGAATTATCTGAAAAGACTTGAAGTAGAATTCACTGAACTGTTGTACTACACAGGGTTTCCACACAGGAATATGCATTCCATTCACTAATGATCTCCTATGAGCTTGTCATTTTTTCATATGTTTTCCTACATTTCCTGTTACTGCTCAGTTGCAGCAGTGATTTTTCTCGTAATTTTTTTTATCAGTTCTGAGGCTAAAGAGCATGTCATTTTTATTTTACTTTATTTTATTTTATTTTACTCTCTCTTTTTTGCAGCATTCAGTCGTGCACCGGTGCCCATGGCAGTTGTTCGGCGGGAGCTGTCCTGTGAAAGTTACCCGATCGAGCTGCGCTGTCCCGGGACGGACGTCATCATGATCGAGAGTGCAAATTATGGCCGAACAGATGACAAAATCTGTGACGCCGACCCCGCTCAGATGGAGAACACACGCTGTTATTTACCTGATGCGTACAAGATCATGAGCCAGAGGTGAGACACGCAAACACAATGACACAGAATGTTTAGTGCTTTTAAGCTCACCTGTATTTTGATCAAAAATGCAGAAAAAACAACAACCATATTGTGAAAATTGTAAATATAAGATAATATATACATATACTGAAGAATTCGACACTGAAGAATTGAGTAATGATGCTAAAAATTCAGCTTTGATCACAGGAATAAATTACATTTTACAATATTTTCACATAGAAACACAGCTATTTTAAATAGTAGTAATAGTTCATTTTTTGTTTTAAGTATGAATGGTATTTTTGATCAAATAAGTGTGGCTACTGGTTATCTGGAGAGAATAATAATAATAATAAATTAAGTGTGAAATGAGGCTTTCTATTTGTGTGTGCTACTTATTTAGCTTACACTTCCTTACCCAGCAACGTATCACAGTACAATTACGACAGGGAACATCCCCCCGGAGCAATCTGGGTTTAAGCGTACCACTCAAGAGCTCAGTGATGTAGGTAATAAGATATAGGATATCTTAGCAATCCTTAGGTCCGTGAATCAAGCCTTCAGGGGTTTGAACCAGCAACCTTTGGATTAGCTGCCGCTGCACCGCATGCTGTGTGTGTGATACACTGATGCAGATTTGGCTTATTAAAGCCTGCTGTGCTGCTTTCTCTTTTGGCTGCTGTTTTTCCGGCCCTCCCTATCATTTTCCTCAGCATTTCATGCAGCCTGACACTCATGAAAGACCCTGAACAGAGCATAGTGTGCCTGTAAGTGTTCCTGTGTGTATTCTCCATTCTGTTGCTGAAATAAATTAAAGCAGCTGCTCAGCAACACAGCATGATAACAAACAGTAACCGTGTCCATCTAGTGCAGAACAATGACATTATTCTCTACAGCAAACCTCTAACTTCATGCACGTAATCACGTTAAGTGTGAGGAATCTGAATAGAAAAGATTTCTGTAGAGGGTCTCATAGAGTTAGAATGGATGTTGTACAGAGTTTGATAAGGGTGTCACAGAGTTTTAGTAATTTCATAGAGGTTCATTAGATTTACAAAGTTTGGATGGTGCCATGGACGTTAGTACAATGTTGCAGAGTTTTAGTATAATGTGTAATTAGGAATTTGGATACAATACGTTCAAGCAGTGTTTTAGAAGTGTGTGTCATGTAGAGTTAAAACAGAATAAGTTTCAGCATGTAGAGTTTCAGGAGAGGGTCAAGTAGAGTTTCAGTAGAATGCGTCATGTAGAGTTTTAGTAGAATATGTCACACATCTTTTTAGTAGAATATGTCACACATCGTTTTAGTAGAATATTTTACGTGAGTTTTCACTAGAATTTGTCATGTAGATTTTCAGTATAATGTGTCATGTCACATTGAATTTCAGTAGAATGCGTCACGTAGAGTTTCAGTAGAATGTGTAATGTCAGAGTATCAGTGGAACGTCATGTAGGGCTTCAGTAGAATGCGTCATATAGAGTTTCAGTAGAACAGGTAATGTAGAGTTTCAGTAGAATGTCACATTGAGTTTCAGTAGAATATCACATAGAGTTTCAGTAGAACTTCACATAGTTTCAGTAGAATATATCAGTTTCAGTAGAATGTGTCATGTCACAGAGTTTCAGTAGAACGTCATGTAGAGTTTCAGTAGAATGTCAGTTTCAGTAGAATATGTCAGTTTCAGTAGAATGTGTCATGTCACATAGAGTTTCAGTACAACAGGTCATGTAGTTTCATTAGAATGTGTCATACAGAGTTTCAGTAGAATGTGTCGTATCATAGAGTTTCAGTAGAATGTGTCGTGTCATATAGAGTTTCAGTAGAACATGTCATGTAAAGTTTCAGTAGAATGTCACATCGAGTTTCACTAGAACTTCACAAAGTTTCAGTGGAATATATCAGTTTCAGTAGAAAGTGTCATGTCACATAGAGTTTCAGTAAAACATGTCATGTAGAGTTTCAGTAGAAGATGTCACATAGAGTTTCAGTAGAATTAGGGCTGGGCGATATATAAAAAAAAATTGTTTTCTCGATATTGTCAAAATTTTTACGATATTCGATATATATCTCGATATGTTTGCATTTGCATTTAAATAATAAAAAATAAAACATGATTTTCTTTTGCCCATTAAAAAAAATATATATATTTAGATTAAACAGCTAATTTAAGCAGTTAAAAAATCTAGACCAAGAGATCACTTACTGCTTTTTATTAAATGAATACATGTAGGCCTATATGTAACTGAAGCAGTGCAAATTAAGTAACAGTTACAGAAAGTGCATTCTGTCAACTTTTGAGTGCATGCAATTCACAATTTAAACTATGCAACTGGGATAAGTATTATATATTAATTTTTTAAAAACTAAAAACCCTCTTAGATGGGGAGCTAGTTGCTGAAGCACATAGCTATTTCTTATATATAAATATACATAAATGAATACCAAAGACCTTTGCATTCTCTCTGTCTATATTATGGAAACTGGTAAACATATCAGTGAAATTCCCCAATAGTAATTCCAAATGGCCATAGCCTATGTTTCTCTATTCAAACATCAGCGGTCGAGTAAGTGCATTTATTTTGCGATCACAAATGCAAACAATACAGTTGAGATCTCACGACAGAACACAGACCGGCTGAACGACGCTTTCATTAGATCGCTCAATTCCAGCTTGTTAGTGTTTTCAGATTATCGTCGGCGGCTCTTCTGCAATGAGGAGTGAGCACGTGCGCATGGTTGCCAGATTGCTTAAAATAAGCAAACACCGGGCAGAAAATGTATCCTTGTAACAGTGGAGCTCTGATTCGGAGATTTAAACTCTTGTTATCTGGCAACCGCTATCATTACAGCTCTCGTAGTAGAGGGGCATAGAGCAGTAGAGAGTTTCAGTAGAACTTCACATAGTTTCAGTAGAATGTGTCATGTCACATAGAGTTTCAGTAGAAGATGTCATGTGGAGTGTCAGTAGAATGTGCCCTATAGAGTGTTGAGCTGTTGATGGGAATCTTGTAGCGTGAGCTGCTCTTCTGCGTCTCTAGCCTCATTTACATGTGCAGAGATGAGAGGAGGCAAAGCTCTCCTCCAGAGACGAAACAAACTCAAACGCGTCTATCCCACTTAGCCTTTAAGCCTATTAGACAGAAGACAAGAGGAAAATCCAAACAGAGGAAGAGAGAGAGAATGCATATAAAATCTATCATACTTTCATTTCGCATATGAGAATACCTTAAAAATCAAGAGTAATTGTAAAATAATTACTGGTATATAAATAAATATTAGTTTAAGTGTACAGTATTGTCTTAACATAGATATATTTTATTAATTTATACTGATGTAAATAGAATTCATATCAGTCTAGCAATCCAAAATTTTGTCACAATTTTATTTTTCTACATTTTCAACTATTCCCAATTTAAAATTTTGTCATGATATATATACACTTTCCGCTATTGCTTTAGCAGTTCAAATTATTGTCATGCAATATATTTTATTATTTTCTATATTTTATGCTATTGCTTTTACAATTATAAATTGTTATGCAATATATGTAATTATTTTCTGCTTTTTGAGTTATAAAATTTGTATAAAAATGCATGTTTCTCAGACCAGTCATTAGGGCTGCACGATGTGTTGTTTAAGCATCGATATCGCGATGTACGAATCCACGATAGTCACATCGCAGGATGTGCGATGTAGGCTCGTAGTTGATCCGTTATTCATTAACTGTATGGGCCAGCTGCTCCCCGGCCCTTTACGAAATGTGATTCATGGATTAATTGCACAGTTTAACCATCATAGAGTGAAAGTTTATCATTTGCATCTGTCAGTTTAACAGGGCAGAGAGAGAGAGAAAGCGCATGCGCGAGAGAGAGAGTGAGTGAGAGAGAGAGAGAGAGCGCGCGCGAGAGAGAGAGATAGTGAGAGAGAGAGAGAGAGCGCGCACGAGAGAGAGAGAGAGAGAGAGAGAGAGCGTCCGAGAGAGACAGAGAGAGAGAATAGAGAGAGAGAAAGAGATCGCGCGAGAGAGCGCAAGAGCGTAAGAGCGTGAGAGACCTTTAAAATCTGATTTATTTTACATAGAATTTTCCAGAACATAGTCCAAAAAAAAGAAATTTTTTTTATAGAAACCAACATCTTAAAACATTTATATATATATAAAAAAAAAAAAATAAAAAAAAAAAAAAAAAAAAAAATAATAATATATATATATATATATATATATATATACACATATACATACATATAAACATACATATATATATATATATACATATCTACATACATATATACATATATATATATAAATACAACAACCTTCTTCTTTTATAACATTCCAAAACTTAACTCATAATCTTGCCCTCCACAGGGCTTACACAACACACCTTCGGTTCCCCACATCAAAAAAAAAGGTCTCAATATCATTGATCATTTCATAATAAGCATACTCCAGCATCAAGCGTCCTTTTATAAACCCTTTTAACATATGCACTAGATCTACTCCATTTAAATTGAGAGTCTTGTTCTTCCTGGTTAACCAAATTGCCATCTTAGCTTTACCAAAAATAAAATTCAGTAACACAACTTTTTGTTTATTTGTAGCACTATATTTTGGCCCAAATATAAATAACCCATTAGTAAACAAGAACCCCAACCTTTGACAAACATCTTTTAGCACCCAAAAAAGTTCACTTAATCTTGAACATTCAACAAAAAGATGATTAACTGTTTCAGATTCCCCACAAAAATTACATTCTACACTATGCAAAGAATCCAGATGTGCTTTGTATCTGTTTGTAGCTATTGCCCAATGTACAATCCGCCACTGAAAATCACCCAATCTTTTCTCAATGGGCTTCTTGTACAGGGACCTCCAACTACCTTTTGGGGAAGATCCTTGCTCAGCCACTCCGATCCACTTTGACTCGATCACTTTGTCAAGTGCTCTTAAATTAAGAGCTTTGACACAACTCATGTATAGGGCTTTCTTAGAAAGATTTTTGAAGTTTCCAAGTTCAGGTGTTCTAAAAGTCAACAGACTCCCTTCAGTCTCTTCCCAATCTCCCACTTCCACAGATACACGTATTTCAGGAAATAATCCTTCAAAGTTCTCCAAATGTAATATCCGAAGACAGAAGAGATTCTTTATTTCCTCCAGCAATCTTTGAAGAACTCGTAAAGACCGAATTTCTATTTGAAGACGCAATTCCTCTGCTGTAATCCACTGGTTATTAATCTTTAAGTGTCCAATTTTACAAATGCCAGCTTTAATCAGATAATTACGAAGAGTGCCTGAATTCAGTAGTTCAGTAGACAAAAGTCCATTAAAAAACAGAGGTTCCTCCAAATTCCAGACATCAACTCTTTCCACAGAAAAAATCTGCCACACCTGTAAAGCTGAAGCATAAAAAGATGTGAGTCCGTTAAGGTCCATATTCTTCAAGTTCATTAAAAACAGATGTCTGTCAAGACCCAGACGACCCACCCTCCTCAAGAGGGCACATGCCACTTCCATCCAGTTCTGATCTTGATAATAAAGAAGCCTTTGGACAGTCTTAAGCCGAAAAGCTGCATACCAGGATTTTAATTCAATTAGGCCTTGTCCTCCTTCATGAACTGGTAGATACAAGACTGCCTCTTTCACCCAGTGCTTTCCAGTCCAGAAAAAATTAACAAGAACTCTCTGGATATCCACAAAAAAATCCATTGGTGGTTCCAGAACATTTAACCTGTGCCACAAGGAGGATGCTACTAAATTGTTGATAACCAGCACTCTTCCCCTATACGATAGCTGAGGCAGCAACCAGTTCCATTTAGACAACTTAGCACATACTTTATCCTTTACATTCTCCCAATTCTTTTTTTTAAACTCTTCATTTCCCAAATAAATCCCTAAAAATTTGAAACCCATTTTTCCCCATTTTACATTTTCAGGAATAACTGGTAAATCTTCTATTGAATGATCAAGACACCACAAAGCTTCAGTTTTACTCCAATTTAACTTTGCGGATGATGCCTTTTCATATAAACAAAGACACTTACTGATTGCGTTTACATCTTTTTGATTCTGGACAAATACAGTAATATCATCTGCATATGCGGTCAGCTTAATTTCATTATGAATATTATTTCCTATACATATACCAGACACATTTCTCCTAAATAAACACAACAAAGGTTCAACTGCTAATGCATACAGCTGACCAGACAAAGGACATCCCTGTCTGATTCCCCTTTGCATTTGAATTGGTGGACTTAAATCTCCTCCAATTTTCACTAAACATGAAGCGTTTGTATACAAGATCTTAATCCAGGATAAAAAACCATCACCACAACCAAAAGCTTTTAGTGTTCTGAATAAATATTCATGGTCTACACGATCAAACGCCTTCTCTTGATCAAATGATAGAAGACCTAAGTTGGTACCATTTATTTTACAATAATCCAGTAAATCTCTCACTAGAAAAATATTATCATAAATTGTTCTGATATACAAATCTGGAATACAATATGATTGATCCTTATGAATGATATTACCCAAAACACACTTTAATCTATTGACCAAAACTTTTGCTAGAATTTTATAATCAGTAGTGAGGATGGAAACGGGTCTCCAGTTCTTCATGAGACTTAGGTCTCCTTTTTTGGGAATAAGAACAAGAACAGCCCTCTGACAGCTCTTGGGAAGACATTGTTCCTCATAACATTCCTGTACCACCTCATAGAAGTCTCTACCTATGATTCCCCACATAACTTTATAAAATTCCCCCGGCAGACCATCAATACCTGGTGCACGGCCAGGTTTCACCTGTTGTACTGCATCAGTCAGTTCTTGAAAGGAAAAAACACTGTCCAACCTTTCTCGCTGTTTTTCATTAAGAGTAGGAAGTTGTTCAATCAAGTCCGATGTACTTTGTGGATCACAGATTCCAGCTCTAAAAAGTTCTGTATAAAAGTCCACAGCAATTTTCCTCATCTTCTTTGGGTCAGACGTTTTAGACCCATCAGGGAATGTCAGACAATGCATTATATTCTGCTTTTTTGAGACTTTTTCCAGATTAAAAAAATATGTAGTTGGTGCATCCATATCACGCACTGAGAGAAACCGTGACCTTATTAGTGCCCCCTTAGCTTGCACCTGCAGAAGAGAGGTAAGAGCACTCTTTCTCTCACATACGTTCTCAGTCATTACAGCATCTGGTTGCAGCAGCAAATTCGCTGTAATCTGCACTATTTCCTTCTCTAAATCGTTGATTTTTCTCTTAATCTGTGTTGTAGAGAAAGAAGAAAACTGCTGACAAAAAATTCGAATTTGTGTTTTTCCCAATTCCCACCACTTAATTAAATTTTCATATTCACCTTTCTGAGAAACCCAAAAACCCCAAAAACATTTAAATCTCTCAATAAAATCTTTCTCCTGTAATAAACGTACATTCAATTGCCAGTAAGTCTGTGACAAAGTTAAATTACAAGAAACAAAATGATGATCTGAAAAAACACATGGAACAATGTTCGCAGCCAAAATCCTATTATTAGTTCTCTTACAAACATAGAATCGATCTAGTCTAGCTGCACTTATTCTCCCTTGTGAAATTTTTACCCAAGTATATTTTTTTACATTTGAATTCCTCTCTCTCCACACATCCAACAAATTGTTTTGAAAGATAATCTTTTTTAACAAAGCAGGCGATTCAAAATCTGGTTCAGTATTATTTCTATCTAATGTAAAATCAACTGTGCTATTCCAGTCACCTCCTACTATTAGAAAATCATCAGCGTTTACATTTCTCAAATATTCATTCAGTCTTTTAAACAGAATTATTCTTTCTGCACTTCTGTTTGGAGCGTAAATATTAACAAATATAAAATTGTATTCATCAATTTTTGTTTTTACAACAAGAAGGCGACCTTTTTCTAATTCTACCTTTGACAGTATATCTACATTGAGGTAAGGTGAAAAAAGTATGGCTACCCCAGCACTTAAATTGGTTCCATGGCTTAGAGAGTAACTGCCCTCCCAACACAATCCCCAATCTGCCTCATTATTCTCATCACTATGAGTTTCTTGTAAGAAGGTTACATGCGATTCTTTAAGCTTAAGAAACTCAGTTAATAAACCTTGTTTTTCTCTATTCCTCGCTCCATTAATGTTTAAAGAACTAACTTTTATGATTTGCATGATAGATGAGGGAAAGAGAAACAAGAAAGGAAACAGAGGAAGAAAAAAAAAATAAGAGCAGCACCCATCACCATGTGAACCTCCTTATTTTTTCTCTTTCCTTTTAAACTTTTACGAACTACTGTAGCCAGTTTCTTCAAACGAAATCTTTTTTGTTTTGATATGACGTCACAACCTACACTTTTCTGAACACTCATAACTGACCTCAAAAATTTGGCAGCATCAGGAAAAAACTTCAGGACATCAACTTTCTGTCCTTTTGTTTGATCCAAAAAGTAATTAACTTCTTCCACAGAATACAAATCCCCAGATGATTGACTCAACTCAAACTCAGAAACTTCTGAACAACTGTCACTATCACATCTTGATTCATCTACACACACGTCATCATCATCGTCATTCTCAACACACTGTAAACCACTTCCACTAGCCTTTTCAATTTCCATATCCTTGCCACATATAGAGCTCTGATCAGCTCCCTCTAAAACACCAAGCACTTTAGGAAAAGAAGAGTCACTCACCTCTGATCTTGATAACGGCTCCTTATCTGACTCAACCTGTCCTTCTGAACGCTCTATGTTCTCAAGCGAATGAATACGTCCACTGTTGGTTGGGCTTTTCTCTTGAGTCTTCTCTATTTGTTTTTCATTCTGTACTTTTTGTTTTTTACTTTTCGATTGCGCCGACATCTCTTTAAAGAGCGTGGGTCTTTTTTCGGCTTTGTCAGTATTACCGCGATCCGACTGCACTCTCGTTTCATTGTTTTCAGTCTCTGCACTTTTCTCCTCGTTTTTGTCTCTGTGAGGACAAAACAATTTTTTGTGGCCTACGTCCCCGCAATCAAAGCATCTCATACTTTCTGTAGTTGCAAAAATCATAGAGCTTTCGCCGTGTTGTATACGGAAGGACACTTCCAAAAACTTTGTCGGTGCTTGCAAAAACATGAAAACCTGTCTCCGAAAAGACGTTACGTGCTTCAGTGCGTCGTTCTTACAGCCAAGAGGAACAGCTCTAATTGTACTTGCAAATTTGCCAAAACGACTTAGTTCTTTTATAATCGCTTCGTTTTTAATGAATGGGGGCGCATTCGAGATTATGACACGCGTCGCAGGTGAACGCAGAGGTGTCACCTGCACAAACGTGTCCGACATTTCAATTCCACTCTCTACAAGCACATTCACAAGTTTTTCTTCCTCTAAAAACACAACAACGGCCTTGTTTATCCTAGACGCCGAAACAATCTTATCATGGCCAACAACCTTTCCCATAGCCATAAGAACATCCTCCACCGTGCAAATTTGATCTGGAAAACATTTGCAACCGTTTCCAATAGAGAAACCCGGTGTTCCCTCATTAGAAGGAGAGGCCATGTTTAACATCCACGAATGGATGCAATCAAAAATAAAACCAAAATCTTACCTCTTCACAATTAATCTTAAACTACGGTGAGAAAAAAAAAACCATAAGTATGGAAAAAAAGAAATATTTAAAGATCAATCATACACCTCACACGCCACCTCTAGCACGCTGCACCGCAAACGCTCGCACATGCGCACAGAGAGAGAGAGAGAGAGAGAGAGCATGCGCGCGCGTGAGAGGGAAACAGAGGGAGAGAGAGCATATTAATCAAATGACACGATGGTGTCGATGTTTAAAACATTTAAAATGAGAATGTAAGTGTGCTCACCCCATTTTTGTTTGTAAGAAAAATTTGATTAGATTTCATATCGCAGAAAAATAAAATATCGCAGTGTCATTTTTTCCAAATATCGTGCAGCCCTACCAGTCTTACTCACTCACATGTCAGGTCTGGTATCCTCTATAGTGCTGCTTTTGTGCTTTTTTTCTCTCTGTTTGTCTGTTTATTGTTAAGCACTAAAGATCATATTTTCCAGGGTTTACGTAACAAACCGCATTCTTATGGCAGAATTACTGTCGGATGGAATTTAAAAATGAGCAAATAAGTTTCTCTTCGGGTTATTCTGTGCCATATTATTTTCTTTTTGTCTGTGGTTGTGTGCTCTGTGACTGGCAGAGGTCCACGGGATCTGAAAGCACACGGCTCTTGCTCAAGTAATCTGATAGCTCAATTCGGAAGTGCTGTGTGGAATTCTGCCCTTGTGGGAATTGATCTGCATTTTCCGGACCATAAGCCACCTGTCTGCTCGCTTGTGCGGCTTCATCTCACGAACACACACAGCTAATAACCAGATGCAATAAGCATTTAAAAATTACATTAACACATTAACTTTTAGACCCTTAAAATTATATATATATATATATTATAATTATATTATTATTTTTTACATTTTATATAATTTCTGTTTTCATTTTAATTTTCGTTAATTTTAGTAATTTTGTTTTGTTTATACCTTACGTGTCTAAAAAGTTTGTATTAATTTTTATTTCAGATTTAGTATTTTTTGTGTGTTTTTTTAGGTTAAACTAAATAAAGATGACAAGTGTTAAAATAAGTTTAAGTTTATTATATATATTATGTTTTTGTTTTATTTCAGTTAAAGTATATTTTAGTTCAAGTAACTTTTTTTGTGGTTTAGTTTTTATAATAAAGTGATGTACAATTTATCGCAAAAATTGTTTTTTAACCTGAAATGGTGTGCATTAAACTTTTCAGTATGGAGAAACACTAGACGCTAACAGATGTGCTCGAGGTGTCAGGTACTTGCCTTTGAAAACACTTCATTCACCTGATCACATTAAACATGACGATCTGTCACAGATGTGCAGAAATTCTGATGTGTGTTTAAAAAGCCTCATGAATCACATCCACAGGTTCCTTTCCTCTAAAGATTTACTTCTGAACTGGCCAGCTGCGTCTTGTTTACATCACAATTATGAACCATAATTTGCTGCCCCTTGTGGAAAAAGAAATGCACTCATATCTAAAATGTTCCTTCAAATGTTAACATTTATTTTACTTGCATATGATATTAAAGAAATTAAAGGTCACTTAAGTGAGAGAGTCAAATATGTGATTTTATGTAAATGCATGAAACACAAGTTTCAATAGAAATGACGTTAAAGTATATTTAAATTATCATAAATGCTTGTCAGTACATTCCTTATTTTAAAAACAATATAAATGAAATAATAAATGAAAGTCCTACTTACAGTAAGCGTGGTAAAAAGCACACAAGCCGCCAGGAAAGAAGTAGCAGCATTTTCATTTAATTTCAATCAACATGCAACTAAGTGTCCAGAAACATTACCTTCAATTCACATTTAAGTAAACTATATTTATGATGTGTTTTTTATGATTAAGGGGAGGGACATTCTCATTCAGAGCAGTTAATTGGACAAACAAATGAAGGTCATGAAGTACAAAATTATGTCATGACTAACTTTGTGTTTACAGAAGAGAAAAAGTGTACATTTTAAATCTTTAGAGTAGCTAACGGTTAAATTTGGCAGCTTTTGGGAGTACATTACCAGAAGGACGACTTCAAATGACATTTTTATTTCATGGGGTCAAAGTGAGACAGCAAATGATTTCTCTGCATCATTGAATGTTTATGTTCTTTTTATTTGAAAGGAAAGTGGCAGAGAGGGAAACTCACAGATTTAGATAATAAACCATCACCCTTCATCCTCCAAATCACTCGCTGTGTTCACCCGATACAGACACAACTTCTGCAAACATTCACACTAACCTGTGAGGCCAAAGAGTGACTTTAATACGCTTGTACAATCTCAGACAGGATTTTCACACAAAACTTCTAAAACTCAAGGGTTTGTGTGCTGTGAAGAAGAACAATTCAATGAATGTCCTCAAATACGAACACACAGTACCAAATGCCATGTTAAAGGTGTCATGAACTGCCTTTTTTAGTTTATTTTGTACTGTTCTCTGAGGTTGTTAAATGAAAATTCAGATTCCTGTAGAATCGAACAGATTTCATCACCTTTTGAAACTAATTTGATGCTTCAAATAAAAATGATATCCATAATGCCAGTAGGTGGTAAGCCAGCCAGTAAGTGACTGATAAAAAGGACAAATTTGTCTTTGAATCATTTATTCAGGAGATTAATTCAATCGTTTGCAGATTCATCCAATAATGATACAAATTAAGTCTTTATGAGTGAGTCATGGAATCAAGCATTCATATGTGATATGTTTTCTTTATTTTCTTTCTTTTTTTAGGTCATGAGAGAATCAATTGGAAGCCAGGTTCCACCAGTGATTAAAAAATAGAAAAAGTTTATTGCTTTTTTTGTGTGTCTAAAAAATCTGACATTTTATTTAATTATTATTATTATTTTTTTTTTTGTTGTGAGATATAAACTAGCAGTTGCGAGTTATAAAGTCAGAATTGCGTGTTAACAACCAATTTAAAAGAAACTGATATATTCGCAGGATTGCGAGTTTATATCTCACAATTCTGACTTTATAACTTGCAATTGCGAGTTTGTATCAAACAATTCAGAGAAAAAAAATCTGAATTGAAAGTTTGTGTATCGCAATTATTAGGGATGCACTGGTTGACCGGCTATAAACCGGTTTTTGGTCTTTTTTCGGCCGATTTTTCCGGAAGTGCGCCCGCGTGCACAGACTACAGCACTGGAAGTGCTGATACACGTTCGAGGCACAGATAGCAGGAAGCGAACAGCCGACTGCACAAAATAAGAGCCCCTTTCCAGCGCTCACTGAAGCTGCGCGAGTGTATCTGTACCTGTCCGCGCCCTGGACAAGCGGAGACAATGAAGGGATGTTCAGCTCAACTTCTCGTGTGTTGGATGAGAAACCAAATTGACTAAACTGTGACAAAACGGTTTTTTTTTTTGTAAAGTAGAACTTGCATACATGTTTGAAAAGCCAGAAGTAAACGTCGGTTCTGTATAAGATTATTATTTTTATTTTACCTTAAAATTACATCGACTTAATTTGATTTTAAAATCACCTGTTGTAGCACACTGAAAAAGTGTTTCATTTATCCAATTAAAACATTTAGGGTAATGATTCACATCTATATTTTTAACTTGAGACAATAGTTATTTATTTTTCATTGGCTCAAGTAAAAAAATATAGAAGTGAACCATTACCTTATTTATTTATTTATTTATTTTTAATTGGATGAATGAAACACTTTGCATCTTTGATTTATTCGCACCAACATTATTAGATTTTAACTTTTTGGAATAATATTTATGTAGCATACCTTTATTTAGTCTCACTTGTAAAGGCCTTGTTTTTAATTTAAAACCAAATGTAAAAACTAAAATACTGAATGCCGATTAAGAAACATATATTGATTGTGTTGTTTGGACTGTAGAACTATGTAGTTATTGCCTTTAATTTCACATGGTTACAGTTCATCTTTTCATTTAAGGCCAGTTCTATGTAGTTTCAACCCAATTAAAAAACAAAAGCTTAAGGCTGATGTCTGTACCATCTATGTTTGTATTGAATGTAGGTTACTTACTGTGCTGTTACTGCCGTTAATTTCAGATGATTACGGTTATAGTTTTTAATAGCTAAAACCAGTTCGGCCTGTTAAATACCAAATAAACTTCTTGTTTATGCACTTTCCTTCTTTCTTGTTTGTTGTTTAAAGATAAAAAAAAAAATTGGTAATCGGTATCGGAATCGGCCATGAAAAATCATGATCGTGCTTCCCTAGCAATTATGATAAAAAAGTCAGAATTGTAAGATAAAAAGTCAAAATTACCTTTTTTATTTTTTTATTCAGTGCCTGAAATTGGCTTCCATAGAATCATGACCTCTATTTTTTTTTTTTCTTTCTTTCCCTTAAACGAGTTCGGTTTTTATATAGCTGCAACAAAATGTTTTGATAAAAGAGACACAGAGTAAATGTTTTATATCTAAATGTTTGATGCAGAATCTCTAAAATTCAAATGATATCCAACTCTTATAAAGTTTAGCTTCACTAAAGGCACAGAAAGTACAGTGGAAGCTGTTTAAGACTGTTTTTTTGGATTGAGTGTCTGTGTTATCTTCATTATCCTACAGGATGGAAAAAGAGTACCCCCACACACACACACACACACACACAGGTCGAGTGGAATTTTATCTGTACAGAATAAACAAATCACCACAGCAATAAAAGCACTCGAAGGCTGTGTGATTACTTCTGGAGTTTAAGCCCTATTCCCCGAACTCTCACACACACTCAGCCCATATCTTTATTTTATCCCGAGTGCCTGTAAAAGCTTTTTTCCTGTGGTTTTTCTTCCTCTTTAGAGGTCCAGGCACGAAGTGCTAGAAACCCTGTTGTTTTTGTCAGGATTATTAGAGGTTCAAGAAATGCCAGATTCCTGCCCTCATCCGTTTGCCTGGGAAATGTTTCCACCATACTGGATGTGTATGTGTGTTTTTGCTAAATCTTCTTTCTCAGACTAGTCTCTTTGTGCCAGATCTGTAGTAGATTTAAAAAAGCACGTAAGTGGGTCCTTGTCAATAATCATTAAAAACATGTTGAAGTTTGAATTTAACATGACTGCCAGAGGCCAATAATGTAGTGCATTGCCTGTTTTAATAAAACAGCTGAAATGTGTGAATGGGATTTGCTATTTCAATGTTTTTTGTTAAATGCATGTGGAATCTTACTATAAAGACAATTGAAAAAAAAGGTATATTATTTTGCGCCCAAATAAATTATTTAATAATTATGTTGATTTTATATATATAAATATATATATATAGTGATGGGTGTGTCAAGTTTTTTCAGAGTTTTCACTGAAGACTGCTGTAATGATGTGGATAAATGACATTCAAAGCTTCCTGATCCCATCGGACTAAATATGCATTAAAGTTTATTTATTATTGGCATGCATACATGTCTTTAGTCATTAAAACTCGGACCTTCTTCATGCAGAAATATCTGTCTTTCACAGATTAACATTCAGTTCCACACACGTTATCACCTACCACAGGTTAATGACAACACAAATTGACATTGACAGCGCATTTAATTTATATAATGTAACATATTTCCTAGTGGAAAATTATTCAGTGGGAAATAACGCATGCTGTCATTCTTCATATGCAGCACAAAGTGCTTTCAGTCTAGAACTCTTCATATAAACACAATATCAGAGTACATGAAATGCTCTCAAGGGTAGTAAAGGCTTCTCATCAAAATTGATTTTCTCTCTGTGTAACAATATGTTTCACTAATGTCAGCCAGCTAGAGCATTTGAAAGCAAAATGCATCTCTTTCGCATGCTTTTAAGCATTATTTGCACGCACAGCGATCTCATCCTTTCGTTCAGCCTTACCGAGCTGTTCTGTTAACATGAACTCAAAATGGACCTTTTAACCATAAATTCCCAGTGGCTCCTTTTGTAGAAATGCTTATGAAATGTAGTTTGAAAGGTTTGTGATTTGTTTCATCTCTTCTACTCATAAATGCTATTGATAATGACAGGAAATGAGTGGTGCAGAGATCATTTTGAATGCATATATCTTCTATATGCAAATTTTGTCATTGCTTTGCATCCACACTAGCTCATATATGACCTTATATCAGACTAAACATCCGAAAACACACGCCTTTGGAGACATTCTTCATGAGCTACATGAAGTCATGTGCAGCTCTGGTTGATGTGCATGCTCCTCTGGGAGTTTCCCATACAAAGAATCCTGCCCTTTATGATGTCATGCATGGCCATACTCTTAAAAAAAAAAAAAAAACACTTTCCAAAACTTCTATGGACCCGGAAGTGCTGCATTTGAATCAAAAATACTATGTCAAACGTCCAAAGCGAGAAAGCATGAAATAGCTTTAGACCTCTCTTTTAATAATGTGATGCAACAAAAGGAGAACCGCAAGA
>NC_081756.1:48410057-48455057 GCF_963082965.1 Carassius carassius
GCTCAACATTAGTTGGTTTAATTTGATTGGTTTCTGTAAAGTTGTAATCCTTTTACAAAAAGGTTCCACTAGTTAACATTAGTTAACATGACCAATAAAAAAAAGAAAGAAAAGTAAATCTAAAGCATTTATTAAAATTAGTTAATTTTCTAAAATTAACACTCACTAATGCATTATTACAATCAAAAGTTTTATGCTAATATTATTTAATGGGCCTGAGTTAACATGAGTTAACATTGAGTGGTACCTGTATTGATTAATAAATATTGTAACAAATATATTGTATGTATTTGCTAGTTAATGCAATAACTAATGTCAGCTAATGGAACCTTATTGTAAAGTGTTACCAAAATTATAAAGTAATAAATACTTAACCAATCAATTGCTCAGTGTTAGTTAATATAAGTTAACACACTAATTATAAAGTGTTACTCATTTTACAATAAGGTTTCATTTGTCAATGTTAGTTAAGATGAACTAACAATGGAAAAATACTTTTCATTGAAAAAAGCATTTATTCTTCTCAGTTTGTGATGCATAATATTAGAAAACAAAAAACTAAATATTGCAACAGTTTGTTTGTATGTGTGTGTGTATATATATATATATATATATATATATATATATATATATATTAGTGCTGGGCAACAATTAAACATTTTAATCGCGATTAATCACATGATTTTCAGCGATTAATCACGATTAATCGCAGCATGCGCACAATTCAATAATGAAATCAAAAGTAGTGTATTGTGTAATTTTATTCTTTCAAAGTTCTGCTGTATGAACAAAAGTGCAATAAAATTTGGTTTGTCAAAACTTTAAACAAATAAAGTGCTTTTTTACAGCAGTTAAAAGTTAGTAGCAGTTAACATTTCTTGTTAATCTTAACTTAAACATTAATGTAATCAAATTAAATATAACATTAACGTATAAATAAAACATTAAAACATTAATGTTTTATTAAATAAAACATTAAAGTTTTTAGTTTGTAAAAAAAATAAAAAAAATATTAAGTCCAGAACCTCGATCATAACATTTTAACTGGTCCCTTCCGAGCAACAACATCAATCTCCTTTAAGAGACGGAGAATCTCAGTCCAAAAAAAAAATAAAAATTTCAGTGATGCAGGTTGAGTGGACAAAATTAACTGCATTTATCCATTCTTCCAACTTTACATTTACTTACTCATCTGCACCTAGCCAGTTGCTAAGACACACAAGGTCATTCACTTTTTCAGATGATAAAGAGAGACATTTTGCTGAAACGTGCGCTGAACATTTTATTCATGTTGCACAGCAGTGGGACATTTCAAATGAAGTCAGCACACTTAGCACAGATAGTGCAAGAAATATGATCGCTGCTGCGAGACATCTGCCTTTTGAACACGTCCCCTGCGACGCGTACAGTCTCCAGCGTTCTGTCACAGTATCTCTGCACAACATGCTGCATCCAGTGTAGTCTGCCGAAGCCTTCCTCCACTGTTTGTTTGGATGGGTGATTTGCTGGCATCAACGGTGTGCATTGCATTTAAGTGATACTTCAGACTCGAAGTACTCCGATGATAAGAAAATTCAGCTTTGCAGTGGTTACAAAATGCTTTAGTTCTATCAACTCAACCGTGTGAAAGAGGTTTAAAATAAAAAGTCCATTTAAGATTTCGGTACCTTTTTCCATTTTTCTGTCCGCACCTGATATTTTCTGTTTTGCGCTGTAGCTCATCCCAAGCAGCCAGTAGCCTACTGATAAACATCCCACCCCTCCTGTGACCCATGGTTTGTGTTGTATTCGGTTGTTTTATTACAGTCTAGCTATGTGTATTGAAACGCAGTGAGCAACGGACTTTCAAAATAAAAGTACATTAACGCGCGATAAGCTAATTGTCGGCGTTAATTAATTAATGCGTTAACGCGATAAAAACGCGTTAACTTGCCCAGCCCTAATATATATATATATATATATTAGTGGTGGACATAGATTAATTTTTTAATCTAGATTAATCTCACTGTAATCTTGGAATTAATCTAGATTAAAATGGCTCATTTGAATTCTGCCAAAGGCATTCAGAATATGTGTGCTACCCAAATAAAATAATGAGATCGGGTTTCTCAAGCCAGGTGGTGCATTATACCAGTGGCTCATCTCCTGTTTCCAAAATGCATCACAAAATGCTTGAGAAAGCTGTACACTAATTCCACATTGCACAACGTGCAAACAACCTTACGCCTGTTTCACACATAATCCGTCTGCAGTGCTTATGCGTTTCGTATTTTTTTATGCACCCATGTTAACGGATTCCAGCGCTCATGCGATTGCGGTCCGTCAGTGCATTCCAAGAGCGGTGCGTCTCTAGCAGTGCATCTAGCAGATCGTTTATGTACAGAGTAGTGGACTGCAAACGCGTCCTGTGTGAAAGCACAATGAGTATGAGTTCGTTCTGCTTCTGCACCACATACGAAACGCACACGGACTGCATACGCACTGCAGACGGATTATGTGAAAAACAGGCATGAGTCTTGTCGAGGTTTCCATTAGGAAGCTTCTTAAAAAATAATAATAATAATTCCCTGAAGCAAACCCGGCGGCTTCAGCTATATCCATGTTTGCACGTCACGTTTGATGTGGTAATTTCACAGTAGGCCTACACACAGGTTTAAAGACTCGTTCTCGCCCCCTACAGATTCGGCTAGGAATACATCCGCGCTAAAATATCAAGGTGAAAGTCATCATAGCTCGCCTAGTATAGACCCAGCTCCCAACCCAACTTTGAGAATAGATTAACGGCAATATTTTTTTATCGCCCGATAACGGCCCACCACTAATATATATATATATATATATATATATATATATATATATATATATATATATATATATATATATATATATATATATATATATGAAAATATAACAGATTAAATAATTTTAATAATCATAATTTTTCATAATTTTTTTTTTTTACTTGCCCAGGCAAACAAACAAACAAATATATAAATAAAATAGTTATAGTTTGTAGTAACACTGTATTGTGATAAATAAGTCACCAACATTTTCTATACAAATTAAATGTTCCAATTCTTAATTCCAATTTCGATAACACAACTGAAACTACTGGCTAACTAATATAAAGTTCAAACTTTACTGAAGACAAGTGGGCAGTCAGCAATAAAATAAGTAAAAAAACAAACAAATTAAAAGCAATAGTGCAAATTAATAATATAAGAAAGTTACAAATGATATAAACAGTTTTTACTGTATAATTTAAGCTAATGCATTAAAGGTGCCATCTGTCATGTCTGGCAAAAAAATCAAGTCATACTCCACATTCCATAGCAGGGGCAGTATGCCTCAATAAAGTGAATTGGTCTACTCTAGAGTAACAAACGAGAAACGGCATAGTCTCTATGCTCCGCCCCTACCTTCACAACAACCCTAGAGCATAGCCGAAGCCTATAAGACAGCGGTTCTCAATTGCAGTCCTCGAGCCCCACTGCTCTGCACATTTTGAAAGTTTCTCTTAGCGCTTCAGACATTTGTTCTATTCGAACATAAGTGCCCTGCTAAGTGGACATCACAGGATATTCAGCCATGATTCCAGTTCGAAGCGAACGTAGCTATATGTTCCAATCAAAGTGCATTGAAGTGTGCAAGACGTGAATTTAAATTGTATCGATTTACAGACGTATATGATGTCACAGTTGTTCATGTTTAAAGACGCTGCACAGCACAAATCAGTGAATGAATGTTTCGATGTGAGGTAAACTTCAACAGATTTCCCCTGCTCCGGGACTAGGGAGCAATGAACAATTGGAACACAGTTCATGCACGGAGTTAATTTCTAACGAGCTGATTATCTGAATCAGGTGTGTTAACAAAGAGAAACGTGCAAAATATGCAGAGCAGTGGGGCGCGAGGACTGGAAATGAGAACCGCTGCTATAAGAGGACGTTTTGCCTCCAGAGGAACGTTGGGTGATGTCAAGTGATTTTGAAACATGACATCTTCAAGCTACTCCCCTTCATCTTTACCAGTGAATATGTTCCTATTCGTTTTGTTCATATTACATTTTGAGTTGTATATACACATTATTTGAATTAAATTAATTTGACAGACAGCGTTCTGTCAACATCATTGGTCAACATCAGACAGCTGATGTTGACCAAGCTAGCGCCAACCAACGTAACCAGAGCTGCCAACTCTCAAGCATTCACCGTGAGACACACGCAATTGACTTTCACACGCTTTCACGCCACACATCAATTTTCTCACTGCAGAAAAACCACGAAGCAAAGAGGACACGGAGACCAACAGACTAGACAGAGCAGGTTAGTTATGATATAAAAAATGGGTAAGTTATAGCTAGCTAATTATCAAACGCAGCTACAGTTAGCCATCGCTAACATTAGCACATTTATAGAACAGCCTTCGATACATTTCTATGTTATAACTTCCCGAAAAAAATACACAAACATGTAAAACAAACTTCTAGCGAAATACTAACAGCATCTAACTTACCAATCCAAAAGAAATGTTGCAAGTTCGGTGTCGAACCTCATTTCTTTCAGGTCCATCAGTTGTCTCCAGCGATTGAAAGCAGTGCCGATGTTTACTCTGGTTCGGCTCCTTTTCTTATCGGATTTGATTTGTGATTCCGAGCGGTTGTTTCCCTGCAGCGGGTGGTGGTCTCTTGCCAAGGGCTTCAGTCATCCTTCCGCTCTCTTCCCTGAACTGAAATGAAGTAGTGGGCTGTACTTTCCACACGATTGACATCAGTTTCAAGTACGCCCACAAGCCGTGCGAGTTATTCGTGTATTGCAGGTTGGCTGGTGGTTATGTTGCCCGGATACCGCCTCCCATGGCCAAAACTGGTATTACGACACCTGTCGGGCCGGGGCTAGTAATGCTAATGCTAATTAAGGTTGATATCTCTGCAGAACTATAACTTGACATTTTTTTAATGACATCATCGCCCTTATTTCTTCTCATTCTTTTGATGCGTGTAGGTAATTTTTTGGATATTTTTACCTCAATTTTTGCACATGGCACCTTTAACTAAGATTAACTAACGGAGTCATATTGTAAAGTGTTAGCGTTTTCTCAGTCTTTAGGATTGTGTTTTTCAGTGTTGTGTTGTTCACAGGCAAGACTGCAGGAGACTTTGTGTGGTTTACAACTGATGGCTATAGCAGACACACTCGAGTCATGGAAAAAACACATGTTCATGTCTTACTGTCAGGTCTGTCGGTAACATCACTGTAAACTCAGGCCTGTTTCTACTGTTTTCATAATGGTCAATTAGCCATTTATTCATAGCAGACGGAATGTAAAAAGACAAGCTTTTAATGTTGGTTTGACAAAGCCGTTTGAACAGGTTGAAGTCTAACATAGTTTGACTAGATTTAATTCCTGAGTTGTCTGAAAAGATATGACATCTGTAGAGATGTGGACAAGCTGCTGAGATGTTCTTAGTGGTTGTCAAGTTTTCTGTGTTTGCACGAGTATTGAGTGCAACAGTCTGGTTCTGGAAGTAAAAATCCCATTCATTTTCTCCACAGAAGAATTTATTTTTAATGCCAACTTAAAAACTTTTAAAGACAGATCCAGTGTAAGGTTGTTAATTTATGGTATATGCTTTTGTTAGAGACTTGAAAGTTATTTTTCAAATCATGTTTAACAATGGAATTCTTGGTTTAGAAAAATATGGGTCAAAGACGAGACTTTGTGACTTAGTGTGAATCAAATTAAATTTAGAAAATGTATATTATATACATAGTAAAGCATGTTAAATGCAAGTAAAGTGTCTACTTTAATGTTTCAAATATCCTTTGTGAACATAAAATGTCAAATTAAGAACAAATAATGTAATAAAAAAATGTTTAGTGTAATGCATATATTTATTTAAGAATGAACATTTATTCTGACCTGTGCTTATTAAAAAATATAAAATAATATTTAAAATGATTGAAACAGTCTTTTAACGTAATCTAATGATTCTGATTCTAAATATGCCTGACAAGATATTGTATTATATGAGCTATTATTACACTAAATGATACTTAATTTTTCGAGTTGATTTGGTTCATGGCTCTTTAACAATTACTTGTTTTATTAAAACCCTGTGGCAAAAATGAATGTGGAATACACTTGTGTAACCAATCTAAAAAAAAAACTGTTCTAATTGGTTGCCACAATGTTATGGCATCACTAGAGTGTTTTTGTCAGATACAAGTTTGAAATTTAAACATGTATTAGTAAATGTTGAACTTAAAGGGGTGGTTTGGGATTTTTGACATCGGACCTCATTTTTAAGTCAGCCTGGTTGTTATTCATTAGTGGAGACATTTTTTTTTTAAATTATCCAGTCTTTATATTTGGATAGATAGCCGATGCTAGGCTAGCGCGAGTCAATGGGTATATGTTAGCCAGCCATTAAAAACTGTTTTACCCGCTCCACAGTGCACCAAACGCAAATCAATTATAGCACTAGACTATCGATGCAAATGTCCGTTGATAGAATAATGTTAGAAATCAAACTTACCTTTCATCAGATTGCATTAGTTATAATTTGTTCCCTGTAATCATAAGCCTTGTCGACAGCAGCAGCGGAGTGATATTGATTACCTAGGCAACCGAGTGAGCCGGTCCACACATGACGCAAGTGTATTTACCTGCCGCTGGCACACTGATTATCACTAACATCACATAAGCAGAGCAAAGTAGAGCCGGAGCAAAGTAAAATTCCGCAGCGGCTGAGAAACTAGTTCCTTTAGGATCATTGAGATGAAAGGTAAGTTTGATTTCTAACATTATTCTCTCAACAGACATTTGCATCGATAGTCTAGTGTTATAATTGATTTGCGTTTGGTGCACTGTGGAGTGGGTAAAACGGTTTTTAATGGCTGGCTAACATATACCCATTGACTCGCGCTAGCCTAGCATCGGCCAACTATCCAAATATAAGGACTTAAAAAAATGTCTCCACTGATGAATAACAACCAGGCTGCCCTAAAAATGAGGTCCGATGTCAAAAATCCCAAACCACCCCTTTAACAACTTGATAGTGAATAATACTTCTACAGTCAAAAACTATCAAAGATTTTTGCTGATAACCGATTCAGTAATAGGTTATCGGTGCCGATTAATTTGCAAAACCGATCAGTTAGTCAATCTGTAGCGTTGTAGATGGTTGATACAGTCTGAAGCTCTGTGCCAATTTAATTGGATATAGCTTGAAAATCTTTTGACAAAACCTTCACCTAAGTTCTGCATGCTGGCTTTGTCAATACAACATAATGATAATGTGATTTTAGAGCTCATGGTACAATTATGACTTTCATATTTGCCATTTTCATTTGTATGCATAACCTTTAATGCTTGTTCTGATGAGCAATCAGCCTTGCACAGTTTTGATATTTCACTCTTTAGTCCTCGCATACTAAGAATAAATGCTTTTCATGCTCCAAATAGTTCTTTTCAAGCATTTTGAAGGATCGGGCTGGTCTTATTATGTGTGGTTTTGTCAGAAAGCCGTTTTGCTACGGCCATTAAGTTGGCTGGCGTTCTGATGATGATGGCCGCTCTCTTCCTCAGGCTGCTGCTCAGATCTTTGTCAAGCTGTGTGCTGTTATGATATGGCGATGTGTGACGCCGATGTCCGGTGCGGCCCCGTCTCTGATGTCTTTGAGAGAGATGCGTGTGTGGAAGTGTGCTGCACTCTTTGAACGGGTCCCTCGTGCTCCACGGCTGTCAATAGCTCGCTGCTGGACGCTTTGACGCCACCATTCGTATTCATGAGTCTAATTCAATCAAAGAGCTCCCAGAATAAAAGCCATCAGAAGCACTTTGACTGCCTTTTAGGGCAAGTTGGCAAATAAATATGGAGGCCAAAGAGATGTTTTCACTCAAAGAAAGATTGACAAACGTGTTTATACCTGCATTATTTAGCTTATACAGAAGAAATCACTAATTGAATGAAGCCATCTGTCATTTAGTTTGAAATTCCTGCCTTGCTGTCCCTCATTAAAAAGAGAAGTAGCCTTTGTCAAATTAAAAGAGTATTTATTACTGAAATAAAGAATATACTTGAGTGTGAACTGAATTTTACATTTGTATTAAACTTTAATGTCATAAACAATATATAATCAGTTGTATTTATAAAATCTTTTTTTAATAAAAAAAAATAAATAAATAGTAATTTATTATTTTTAACAACAATAGTGCCCTATATTTTTCTCAGAAATTCTGTATAGTCTTTTTTCTTTCCTTGATTGATTTATTTTTTTATTGATTTATTTTTTTTAGCAAAAATTGTGGTAATGAAATTAATGCATAAAACTTTAACAAAACTTTATCTTTTTCAATTCCTTTCATTTTGGGATAACAAAGTTTTAATTTAAACATGATTTAAAATTTGTGTAATATTTTGTGATGTCATTTTCAAGAAAAAACTAAAAGTCTGAATAAACAGCATTCTAATTATAATTGTTATACTATACATTTTTAGAAGTACATTCCACTGTAAAATATTAACATTTCTGTCACAATTTCTTCAATTTAAGCATAACTTTTATTTTGGCGAGTTATAGTGAACACCTTTTGAGTTTATGTGTGCATCTGACAATAGCTTCCTTAAGACACTTCATATTTCAAGTCTTTTTACTTTAATGTTCACAGACACTAGTGCATATTGTGGTTTGATGCATTGTACGGCTCTACTTTTGTTTTTATTCATTCAAAATTCCATGACATTCCATTTATACAGTAAATTCCTTTTTTTAATGACTGGATTCATATTCCATCCAAATTTGGAACAGCCTTTGCATCAATAGTGTTCTTTTAGATTCAGTCTATTCTGGCAGCTCACTAGGTTTTGGAGCAGATTCAATCTTCAATACACAGAGGGCCAGGTCTGTTTTCAAAGTCTATTGTGTGTCCAACACAGACGGTAGACAGGGTTATAAATATACGAGCGCTCAAGCTCAAGCTCAAGGTCTTTATTGGATGAGACCATGCGGCGTGTTGAGGTGTGTGCGCGCATGCCGTTGTCTGGAGGGAATGTGGAAGTTAAAAGCTAGTCAAACGTCCCCGACACAATCACAAATAGAGCTGGACAGCAAGCTGCAGGAAGTCTGGACCACGGAGGTCTTTGACACCTTCATAAGGCGTGTGTGTGACGGTCTGACTCACGCCGGGAGCTCTCAGGCCCTGCTTCTGTCCATAGTGCACAGTGAGCCCCTGTTACTATAACCGAGTTTAACGTTTTCGTGCTCCCAGGGGAGCGAATGCGGCTTCTGTGAGCAGATTTCAAGAGTTCGTCCCGATGGTCATGTCAGTGTCATTTTCCTGCTGTTATGAACTCGAGCAGTAAATCTCTGTTTGTCCCTGAGGGCTGGAGAGAATTGGACTCTGTGTGTATTAATGCGGGAACACTGTACGGTGTTCATAATCAGAACGAGACTTTTTGTGCGTTAGGATGGAGGTAAACATGGTAAAATATGCTGCATGGAGCCTGCAATAGATATTACATTCAAATTCTGATCATTTTCAGGCCTGAATTATACAAATGGGAGCTTTCAAATATATTAAAATGGCTATAATTCCTCAAAAAGTAAAAAATAAAAATATCTATAATGTTACAAAAGACTTCTATTTCAAATAAATGCTGTTCTTTCAAATAAATGCGCATCACAGATTTTCACATAGAAAACTGGTATTTGAAATTCTAATAATATTTTGCATTTTTACTGTATCTTAGACATACTGTACTAAGACAGACTCAAAAAAACAATTACAGAACAACATGAGAAAGCTGCCTTGTGTGTGTGTGCCTGCATTTGTACGTGTGTGTGTGTGTGTGTGTGTGTGTATGTGGATACTGCAGGCCCTGTTTAGATTTAGAGCTCAACTTTTGAGGAGGCCCTGTGTCGCGATGCCAAGCATAGAAACCACAAAGAGAGTTTAATCCTTTCATACAAAGCTTCTCTCTTACCACAGCAACACACACACACACACACACCATCCACACAGAGGCACACAGACACACACGGGTCTTAAAGCATTACATTTTCATTCTGAGTAACCATGGCAACCTTAATGTCCAACTCCAAAGAGGGCTTTTTTTCTCCGTCTGTCTGTCTGTCTGTCCCTCGCTCTTTCCTTCGGCCGCACTGCATTCCTGCGCAACAGTGAGCAGCTCCGAGACTCTCTGCAGTTTTAAGGGCAATTTCTCATTTGCTTCGGCAAACTGAGCAGCTCCCTGCAGCCTATTCAGCTCGGATGCTGTCTCCAACATCACAGAATATAAGAGAGTGAGTATAAGAAGTTTGACTGGTTAGCATGACCAGGTTACTCTCTCCCAAAATGCATCATTCTACTTCGACAGCCTTTTAAACATAGCCATATATATTGTGTCTAGGGCTGTGAATGGATCAAAAATGTACCTAATTAACCTCACAGTTAGATGTGATTAATCACAATTAATCATGTTAGGTGCATTATTAATTGAGATTAATTAAAATTTTAAATGATTAATACACTTCTATAGTATATCTGTAACGTGTACTGATGAATACACATTTCTTCATTGCATATGCAAATAGCATAAAGAAGTCCGGCTCACTAATTAAAAACCTGCCACATTTCTACCATTGCACAGTATATACAAACAGAACCGCCCACATAGTGTGTGTGTGTGTGTGTGTGTGTGTGTGCATGTGTGTGTGTTCAACAGGTAAGCAGATCTATATTTCAAATAGATCCATCTGTGTAGCAAGGCAACACTGAACCTTTTATGACCTTTTTAGCACATTCAGCCATAAAATTCATATGCACATGAAAATCTAAACATTCGCCCTCAGGCTCTTGAATTGTGTTTCTCTGCCGACGTTGTTTATTGGCAAGAAGTGAGCAATTCCTGCTGATCTCCATAAATCATTTTTCAGGTAGGCCCTCTATATGAATGGATTTAAGGAATATTTCGTTGTTTTTTTATGATCCAAAGGGCCGCGTTTACAGACTGCTCTAATCGATTGGCGATGACATCATGCAATCTGTTGACAAGCTTCGCCCTCTGGGGCTCTGAGCGAGTGATGTCATAATGGGTTTCCATGGCAACCGCAGGCCAATGAGAGCCAGGCGTTTTTGAGCGAGACACGCAGCGCACAGGTGCTCCGTAAGGCTCGCCGCAAATGGAGGCTACAAATATCAATTTAAATTGACATTTGGATGTGAAACGTTTATTTAGAGGTTATTGAAATTGTAAATATCAGTCAGAGCAAACAGCCGCTCTCCACAGCGCTGTAAAATCTCACTCCGTCGGAAAGCGTACTGAAGATCAGCGGGCCATTAAAGCGAGAGCGCTGGAGGGACATGAACATGTGTAGCTATACTAATGCATTACAGCAGAGCTAACACACACACACACACACACACACTGGGTCGCATTTGAAAACAATGTTAATGTTGCATTTATGATGTTTTAATAGAAAAAGGGTGTGTGTGTGTGTATATATATATATATATATATATATATATATATATAGCATTGTCAAATTTTGCTTAATTATAAATGCGTATTTGTCTGTCAGTCTTGGAGAATGTGGCTTTGTTGTTGTTGGGGGGTTTATTTTATTTTTTTTTGCTAACAAAAGTTACAGATTTGCTCTCTGTGACCCAGCAAAGCTTCTGTTTCTAGTTTTTTATTTTTTATTAATCACTGTGTTTTTGTCTGAAAGTCTGTCTCTATAGAATTATTGGCCAAGTTCTGAAATGGGTGGGGCTTTGCAAAAAAAAAAAAAAAAGGTGATAATTGAGAAAGTGATTGTAAATGTGTAATTTGTTGTTGTTTTCATTTGTAAAGATAGTTAATATACAGTTCTGAAACAATCTTACCGCACATCTTGCCATAATAATTGATAAATGACATCTAAGTAACTGTGCTGAGACACAGAGCAGGTCTCTGTGTGTTTTGGATCATAATTGTTTGTAATCCTCCAGAGATGTTGCATGTAAGCGCTTTTTCCTCGCTGTCGCAGTAATAATATCAACGCAGCACAAACCTCAGGGTTTGGTCTCATTGCACTCCGTTCGAAAATATCAGTTTTAGTGGCAGTGGGAAAATTGCTTCGGTGTAATTGAATTTGATGGGGGTTTATTTCTCGGCCATCTCGCTTGCACTCTATATTTTAAGCGATCCTGTCAGGTGCTGTGCGTCTGCTAAACGGGTCCCTGGTGGCTTTCAGAGGCGGTGTATTTCATTGCCGTCGTCTGCAGACTGCTGTCGTAGGAGCTGATTGTGACCTCTGACACATGATGCTCTTAAAGGATCACTTCACCCATTTGCATTTAGCTTTGTATTGTTAGAAACCCAGTCATATATTATAATGATCATGGATTTTTCCTTTATTTTTCCCTGAGATGGGAGAAATAAGGATTTAAGTGTTTTACTTCCTGCTTATTATGACGTAAAAATCGTCATTTTGCGTCATAATAAGCAGGAAGTCAAAATTCATTGAAAAGTGTAGAGACTACAGACACTAGCTTATTATTATTCCAGGGGGTGGGACCCACTTACCCTACAGGCCTATTACAGATCAGTGGGTGGGACTAAACTTACAGAAACGAAAATGAAAATCCGCCATCTTGTTTGGAAGCTATGTAGCTAAGCTAACAAGCGCTTATGGAGTCAGATTTACGAGAATGGCTGGAGGAACAACTCATGATATGGAAGAAGAGGATTTTCAAAGTCTGTTGCTCGAAACAGATGTTCGTGGCTATCTATACGAGCCACAATATAGCGCAGAGGAGGAACAGGAGGCGGCGGCTGTAGCCGAGGCCGGAGACCTGCCTGTCGCGTCCGAGGAGCCCGGGCGTGCTCGAGCTGGTGCGGACTGGTGGTGCCTGTGCTCTCGTTGTGCGCCTACGGACACAGAGCTCGAGTCCGTCTGCTGCCAAGAATTTGAAAGATGCCAATTTCTCCTCGAAGAAATGTCTGAGGCAGACAAGGACACAGATGTTTGTGTTGTGAACCATCCTAGTTTCGCCCCACATATGGACAGAGGCGTCCTGGAGACATATTTCAGAATTGATTTCACGAAATGATTCCCGGTTAATAAGTTACGTAACGTCAACTGTAAAATGTTTGTGCAGTACCTTTTTTAATGCACAAAAAGCTTACTGTGGCATTGTTTACTACTGTGGCACGTAAATATCATACATCGCTAACTGTGTCCTCAATGTCTTGGGAGTGGGAGTGGCTTGTGGAGCTGTGCAAATGTGTTGCATTGTGGGAGTTGTGGTTTTCCATACAAATGAGCCCTAAAGTTACTTTCTGTACTAACTCGGTCAAAAAGGCACCAAATTCGAAAATTTAAATAGATTTAGACTACATATATGACCCACTTTCAATGAAGAGCAATGTTCTCATGGGTGAAATGCTCCTTTAAACCAGTGCTGAAGACACAATACATACGAGTTCAATGAAAAGCTAGCGTATTATTGAATGAATACGGCACACCATATGCTTAAAAACAGGTAATGATAAATGTTTCAGACCGTAGTATGCATCAGGTTATAACACATTATTTAATTATTTATACTATATACTATCTATCTATCTATCTATCTATACACAGATTATGCAATAGTCTTAGGCCAATAGTGTTTGTACCAAAAAAAATGGTTTTAAGTCAGTTATTTCTATGTTTTGCTGTAGTGTGTCAGTAGTAAATATCAGTTTACATTTCCAGACATTATTTTTGAAATGAAACTTAGAAATTGCTCACCTGGCGTAAGACTTTTGCACAGTACTGTATTTATACATATTTATATTTATATATATATATATATATATATATATATATATATATATATATATATATATATACTCATTAAATTATTAATTGCTAAAAGCAAGGATATTTTTAGACAAAATTAATAAAAAAAATTGCAAGCAAATAAATAAATGAACACAATGTTTGTATGCTATTAAAAGCACTATTAAATGATTAAAGGTTGTAGGATTTATAATATTATGATATATTATAACGCAATATATTTAATGACATTAAATATTATTATAATTAAGAAGAAAATTCTACTATATTTACCTTAGGCTCATTTGTCACAATGAAAATGGACGGTCAAGCCGAACAATTTGCATTGTGGGATGCAGTATTGTACTTTAACCAAATTACATCAACACTGAATTAAACTGAGTTGTCTTTTTAGAGCTGCTTTAAGACTGACATTGTTTTATAATTAAATAATTTTGCAGCATTAAATCAGTAATTTTCTTGTTTAATGTAATGTAAGTCTGCTTTGAAAGTGTATCATATGAAGGGCTTTAGAAATAAATAGACTGTTATGATCTGCATGCTTACACACATTTAGTAGATTATTCAGAAAATACACAATATATAAATACTGCATGCATGCATAGTTTAAAAATGCACACTCTATAGTGCAGAAATAGTATGGGAAGTGTGTTCGTTTGCTGTTCTGAGAGCAGCCAGTGCTTTTTAAAGACTGCGAGTGACACAAATCAGAAATCATGACTGACAGGTCATTATCAGCTTGATGGTGGCGTTCGTGTTTGTGTGTGTGTGTGTTTGCCTGAGTTTCTTCTGGAGAAATTCACAGAAATTTCCGTCTCAGCCTCTGAGAATTTGCTTTCTCTTGTCTGTTGCCGCCTCTCCTTTAATTGGACTTGGTTTGACAAGCACATATGGTAATTTTTGCCACTGTGACTTTGTGATTCAAGCCGCTTAATAAGGTTTCATTCTGTGCATGTTTTCAGCCGTATGCATGTATATGTCTCTCTCTCTGTGTGTGTGTGTGTGTGTGTGTGTGTGTGCTAGAAGCATTGGTGGGAGTTTGACATTTCATTGGCCGTCCTTTGTAATCTTCCAGCTTCGGCCTATTTTAGAGTTTCTGACTCAAATAATTTTAATCTCTCTCTCTTTTCTGAACAAATCCAAACCATTTTCTTGTTCTTCTTCACATTCTGAGACAATTTGTCAGATTACAACCAGTATTTTCGGAAATGTCTGATCTGTCATTTTAAATATTTGCATCACATCCTACATAGTGTCACTCCAAATACAGTATGTGTTGTAGTACACTTGTTTGTAACTCTGTGACATTTGCTCTTAGCTAAATAATAATAGTTAATGAGTGAGTGGTTTGGGAATTAAATATGTGAGCGATACACTTTTGTTTGGGGAATTTGATAGGTAACACTTTACTTTAAGCCTTTATAAATAATACCTTATAAATTTAGTTTTAATGCACTAATTATTCCTTAATTATGCACCTTATAATGCATTGTATGATTTTAAGAATAACAACATTTATAATACATTATTATACTTACCTATTCATTGTTACACCTTTAGAATATATAATGTATTAAAACAAATGAAAAACAAATAGCTTGTTCTATATTTGTCCATCTGTGTGTGTCTCTCAATAGACGTGCATGTTTATCATCCAGACCCTCAGGACTGGACCTGAGCCACACCGAGAATGAATTAAAGGACCCCTAAAGCCCACAAGGTTAATTTTGCCAAGTGCCCAGAGAGAGAAAACACACACACACACACACACACACACACACATGCTGCCTCATGACATGGTGCAGAGCTTCAAGGCTGGTGAATCTCTGCTCTGTCCAATGCAGAACACAAATAAACGCCCTCGAAATGTTTTGATGTGTGGAAATAATATCTGAGAACAAATATGTGACACAAAATGCTGTAATGTTGTGCAAATTTTTGGTGTAGTGTTTTGGGGAATATCTATCATTTGTAGGGACGGTTGGAAGGCAGGTTTAGAGTTTACACTCATTTGGAGTTAAGGTGGAGGAATTAGTGTGTAAGGAAACCCTAGCTAAAAAGAAAGGCACTTAATTGTACCGATCATAAAAGTATTTTAAGTTTTGTACTATCTGTACTTGCAGATAATATAATATGAATGAATTAAACGGCCACTAAAGTCACTTAAGAATAACACATAACATTTCATTTAACATTTATTCATTGAATCTGAAAATGTTTTGTTGCTGTTTTTCTTTTCTTTTTTCCTTTGTGTTTAACTAAACTTTAAAACCATAAATAAAATAATTAAAAAGAGAGACACTTTCATGACTGTTTCTGAACACACTTAAGTACTTTTTTTTAAAGCTCACTTTGTGATAATGTCAAATTAAAAATGTCACTTCAACATATTTCTTTTATTTATTTATTTTTTTGTGTGTGTCATAGTTTAAATCTTAAATATACATTTGTAGAAAACTGTGATTGCAGATATAAAATGAAAAGGCAAGTTAAGTTTACTTAAAGAGACAGTTGTAAATTACTAAAATTCTTTAAAATTTTAAATCATTATGTTTAAAATAATCTTAAAGAATCGTACTGATTTACAGTACTTAAGCATCAGATACTGATTGGTCTTTATAGTTCTTTTGCACTATAATCTGTGTGATTTTTTTTTTACTTTATAGATTTTTCTGTATTGCTTTATTGTATTTAAATGTTCAATTATTTTTTGTTATAAGAAAAAAATTACTTAACCTGTTATACTGTATTATGAACACTTTTTTGAAACAAAATTTCAATACCGTGATAATACCGTATACCGTGATAAAAACATGAGCAATTAATCGCAACATGAAAATCTGATAACGGCATATCCCTAACTATATATAGGCATATCTATATATGTAGAAAAGTTAAGTGAAAAATATGAACATTTGCAAATAAATTTAGAAGACATATGTATTTTTTTTCTCGTGAGGAATAAGATACAGAGTTATTGTGTAGATTTAGGGTTTAGGCTTATAGGTTTAGACATTTGGGTTCAAGTAGTGTGCTATCTGGTTCTTTTGCTTTGTGATAAATTCATTCGCAAACATCAATATCAAGTCAAGTCACCTTTATTTATATAGTGTTTTATACAATACAGAGTGTGACAAAACAGCTTTACACGGTTAAACAGGACAATAGTATGTCATTGATGCAAGAGGTCAGTTTATCAGTTCAGTGATAATTCAGAGACGTCATCTTCCAGATCAGTTCTCATCAAACAGTGTCTGTGGGATCAAGTCGGCAACACTTATTTGATTCTCTAAGTCTCACTGCAAACTGAAATTATAATGATTTTGTAGCACACACACACTCACACTTGTAATGTGTCTGTCCTGTCTGTCCTCTGTGCCAAATTGAAAAATTACAAGTGATGGATTTCCACTCCGACATGAACAAACAGCTCTTAATGTCAACAAATCCAGGCGGCTGACATATCAGCACTCATATTTTTCTAAACATTATCAAGTGTGTGTGGTTATAGCCGGCGGATGCGTCCGTCTGGCCCTTATTTAAATGTCAGCTGCTTGACTTCAGCGCCTGCTTTCTGAATGTCCATCAGTGAGTGGCTTGTTTGTGTGAGCCTGCCGAGAGAAATACAAAGAGAAGCAGTTTACTAGTAGTATACTTTATTGTCCTCAAGAGGAAAATTGTTATGGACTACATGTTTATTGTGATTACAATGAATATAAACAAAATAAAAACACATTTATTCAATCAATTCAGAGAACTGAGAACATGCAACTTTACTTAATACAAAGCATGTTACAGTGTTTGTTTATTTGTTTTTTTGTTTGTGTTTTGGCATAATTATTACAGCAGAGATCATTGGGTTATTCTCTTTATCATATTTTTGATGTGAAGAATAATTCACAAAATAAATAAATAAATAAACTATTTATTTATTTTTTTGTTTATTATAATATATATATATATATATATATATATATATATATATATATATATATATATATATATATATATATATATATATATATATTAAAACCTAGACTAAATCTAAAATGAAAAATGAAAATATTATGTAACAACACTGCATCATTTAATCAACAACACCAGTCATATTATCTTTCATATAATTTTTTTATTTAAAGCAATATATTTAGAATCCTAATAAAGTTTCTAATAAAAGTCCTAATTTCCAGCTGACTGGTATGTAACTCAAGTTTGTTGAATCGAATCGAACACACTTTTACTCTCATTTGAGTTTATTTTGGACCCTGTGCTGGTGATTCTGAAGGTGAATCAGATATCCGCTCATAGTGATTCTGTCGATGGGTGAAGACATCAGCACACACAGCTAAAGCAGAACATAACTATTGCCTTCCCGAATCCACAGTGATTTATTGACACGTCTTTAGAAATCCAGCCCTGTTTTCAGGAGCGGATAGCGGTTCGCTGCAGGTAACGAGTTGACGGTGGTTGGATAATTAGGATGTTTGCCGACACATGACTGTGGCTTTAATCAATAGCTGGCCACTCTGCCATTGATTTCTGTCATTCTCATTTCCTCACGCAGCACGTTTTTGTCCTGAAGATGTTTGCGTTTGAGTTTCAGAGCATCGGTTTGGAAAATATCCCATCGGCGGCAGTCAAACGCACTTGTCCGTGTGGATTCGGAGGCCTGGGATCCGGGATTTGCAGTGTAATCCTCATTGTGCTGCATAATTTACTCTAATCTAAAACAAATCCCCTTCATCCCGTGCTGAAACCTGATTAAATTCAGCGCTCGACCTCACTTGACCCGCGCAAACAGGTAGCGTTTGTTTGTCGGACATTCATGTTGGCAGATTCTCTGAGGACGGATGAATTCTGAGCAGATTTGTTTCAATCCTCTTAAACTCTGAAGAATAATTGAAAAATGTTGAGTTCAGTGTTGGGATGTGTATTTTTATTTGTTTTTATGGGACAGTCTGTCACAGTGTCTGGGTTGTGTCCCTGGGTTTCCACTAGATGTCCTCCTTTCCCACGGTGTCTGACACCTTATTAACTGTCTGTTCCCTTATTTGGTCACCTTCCTCCTTGTTTGAGTTAATTGATTATTCCCCACCTGTCTCCAGTTCCCTCATTCACCTTCTGTGTATTTATACCCGGTCTGTCTGTGTATGTGTCACGGAGTCCTTGTTTAATGTTTGAAACTCATGTCCGTCAGCTCTTGTCCTTGCCTTGTGTTCGTGTCTTGTTTATGTTTGGATTTGGATATTCTGGTTTTGACCCTGCCTGGACTGTTTACCCCTTTTGGTTTACCCTTTAATAAATGACTTACCTGCGATTGGTTTCCCTCTCCTGTGTTTTCTGTAACACCGTTCGTGACAGAAGGACTCCGTCACACAGGGAACCAGCGGTATGTCGTTTTTCCGTTCCCCAGCCAAGATGGCGGAGCGGTGAACCAAGTACCTTCGGTTGATCGCCCTCCGCCAAGAGGGCAATGAAGTGGGGGCCCTGGCTCAGGTGTTCTGGTCCCTGGCCGAGGGCATGGGCTACAACGATGCGGCCCTCAAGGACTATTTTAATGGCGGGCTGGATGATGTCTCAGGAGGAGATGGCGCAGTTAGAGACACTGGAATTCTGGGAATTTGTGCGCTACCTGCAGCATCGGCTTCGGTGGGATGCCCCAGCCACTTCTGTCTCTTCCGGCGGGGTGGTCGTCAGCCCAGCACCACTGCCCAGGATGGCAACCAGCCAAGCGCCACAACCCAAGAGGGCTGCCAGTCCAGCACCACTGCCCAGAATGGCTACCAGCCAAGCGCCACAGCACAAGATGGCCGCTTACCCAGCGCCAATGCCCAAATTGGCCACCGTTCCAGCGCCACAGCCCAAGATGGCCGCCAGCCTAGCGCCAATGCCCAAATTGGCCACCGGTTCAGCTCCACAACCCAAGATGGCCGTCAGCCTAGCGCCACAGCACCAGATGGCCGTCAGTCCAGCACCACAGCACAAGATGGCCGTCGGTCCAGCGCCACTGCACAAGATGGCCGCTAACCCAGCGCCAATGCCCAAATTGGCAACCGGTCCAGCGCCACAGTACAAGATGGCCGCCAGTCCAGCGCCACAACCCCAGATGGCCGCCAGCCCAGCACCACAGTACAAGATGGCCGCCTGTCCAGAGTCATGGCCCAAGATGGCTGCTTGCCCAGCGCCGCTGCACAGGATGAGAGTCTCAGCTGACCCTCCAGAGTCGAGTCAGGTGCCCGTGGACCCTCCAGAGTCAAGTCAGGTGCCCGTGGACCCTCCAGAGTCGAGTCAGGTGCCCGTGGACCCTCCAGAGTCGAGTCAGGTGCCCGTGGACCCTCCAGAGTCGAGTCAGGTGCCCGTGGACCCTCCAGAGTCGAGTCAGGTGCCAGTGGACCCTCCAGAGTCGAGTCAGGTGCCAGTGGACCCTCCAGAGTCGAGTCAGGTGCCAGTGGACCCTCCAGAGTCGAGTCAGGTGCCAGTGGACCCTCCAGAGTCGAGTCAGGTGCCAGTGGACCCTCCAGAGTCGAGTCAGGGCTAGTCACCGGTGATCCTCCAGAGTCAGGGCTAGTCACCGGTGATCCTCAGGGACTGTGAGTCAAGTCACCGGTGATCTTCAGGGACTGTGAGTCAAGTCACCGGTGATCTTCAGGGACTGTGAGTCAAGTCACCGGTGATCTTCAGGGACTGTGAGTCAAGTCACCGGTGATCTTCAGGGACTGTGAGTCAAGTCACCGGTGATCTTCAGGGACTGTGAGTCAAGTCACCGGTGATCTTCAGGGACTGTGAGTCAAGTCACCGGTGATCTTCAGGGACTGTGAGTCAAGTCACCGGTGATCTTCAGGGACTGTGAGTCAAGTCACCGGTGATCTTCAGGGACTGTGAGTCAAGTCACCGGTGATCTTCAGGGACTGTGAGTCAAGTCACCGGTGATCTTCAGGGACTGTGAGTCAAGTCACCGGTGATCTTCAGGGACTGTGAGTCAAGTCACCGGTGATCTTCAGGGACTGTGAGTCAAGTCACCGGTGATCTTCAGGGACTGTGAGTCAAGTCACCGGTGATCTTCAGGGACTGTGAGTCAAGTCACCGGTGATCTTCAGGGACTGTGAGTCAAGTCACCGGTGATCTTCAGGGACTGTGAGTCAAGTCACCGGTGATCTTCAGGGACTGTGAGTCAAGTCACCGGTGATCTTCAGGGACTGTGAGTCAAGTCACCGGTGATCTTCAGGGACTGTGAGTCAAGTCACCGGTGATCTTCAGGGACTGTGAGTCAAGTCACCGGTGATCTTCAGGGACTGTGAGTCAAGTCACCGGTGATCTTCAGGGACTGTGAGTCAAGTCACCGGTGATCTTCAGGGACTGTGAGTCAAGTCACCGGTGATCTTCAGGGACTGTGAGTCAAGTCACCGGTGATCTTCAGGGACTGTGAGTCAAGTCACCGGTGATCTTCAGGGACTGAGTCAAGTCACCGGTGATCTTCAGGGACTGAGTCAAGTCACCGGTGATCTTCAGGGACTGAGTCAAGTCACCTCTGATCTTCATGAACAAAGGCAAGTCACCTCTGATCTTCATGAACAAAGGCAAGTCACCAATATGCAGTGTCAGGCCAGCACCAATCTTCTGGAGTCCAGTAAGGACACCAGGGAATTACCAGAGTTTCGTAGTCCCGTTGGTCCAGCCGCACGGAGGTCTGCTCTGACTTGGGGGGCTCTGGTCCTGACCACATGGCTGTGGTGCTCTTCTGCTCCGCCCTGGGGGGCTTCCGTCCTGACCACACGGTTGTGGTGGTCTTCTGCTCTGCCCTGGGGGGCTTCCGCCTTGACCACACAGCTGTGGGGGTCTTCTGCTCCGCCCTGGGGGGCCTCCGTCCTGACCACACGGTTGTGGTGGTCTTCTGCTCCGCCCTGGGGGGCTTCCGTCCTGACCACACGGTTGTGGTGGTCTTCTGCTCCGCCCTGGGGGGCTTCCGTCCTGACCACACGGTTGTGGTGGTCTTCTGCTCCGCCCTGGGGGGCTTCCGTCCTGACCACACGGTTGTGGTTGTCCTCTGCTCCGCCCTGGGGGACTCCAGTCTCCACCACACGGATGTGGTGGTCTTCTGCCCCGCCCTGGAGGGGCTTCATGTTGTTTTTTGTTTTTGTGTTCACTCCTGTCCCTGTTCCTCTCTGTCAGTCTGGCCCTCCGTCCCTCCCCCTGAACCTCCTCCGGTCCTCCTCCCTCCTGGTCTCCCTGTTTGGTGTTCACACTTCTGGTGTCTGTTCCCCATGTTTTTCTTTTCTGGTCCTCCGTCCCTCCCCCTGAACCTCCACCTGTCCGCCTCCCTCCTGGTCTCTGTTTTGTGTCTGTCGTGGAGTGTCTGGGAGCCGCTCCGTAGAGGGGGGGTACTGTCACAGTGTCTGGGTTGTGTCCCTAGGTTTCCACTAGATGTCCTCCTTTCCCACGGTGTCTGACACCTTATTAACTGTCTGTTCCCTTATTTGGTCACCTTCCTCCTTGTTTGAGTTAATTGATTATTCCCCACCTGTCTCCAGTTCCCTCATTCACCTTCTGTGTATTTATACCCGGTCTGTCTGTGTATGTGTCACGGAGTCCTTATTTAATGTTTGAAACTCATGTCCGTCAGCTCTTGTCCTTGCCTTGTGTTCGTGTCTTGTTTATGTTTGGATTTGGATATTCTGGTTTTGACCCTGCCTGGACTGTTTACCCCTTTTGGATTACCCTTTAATAAATGACTTACCTGCGATTGGTTCCCTCTCCTGTGTTTTCTGTAACACCGTTCGTGACACAGTCCTGCATCGTCACTGGCTGGCTGGACCCACTGGTTATTATGGGATGGAGAAATTTTTAATGCGATGTCAAGACAACACAACAACCAATCAGAATACTTGATATGTGAACTCACTGGAATATCATAAACAATTTGAAGCTTTCCAGTTTTACATACTCTATATTTTTTTAATATATGCATATTATATGTGATGCTAAATAATTATTCATGTATTATTTTGTTTACTTTTTTATATTAGTTGCATTAATTATATTCATTGTATATTTTATATATTTTTTTTATATTTTGTATTTGTATTTATTGTTTTTAAAAGGGACAATACACATTAATTAACATGAGTAAACAAGTCTGATTATGTAAATGTGCCAGATTTATCCATTCAGGCTAATTTTCATCTGCGTTCCTTGGCAGGTTGATGGTAAGAACCATAATCCACAAGTACACAAAGCAAAAACAAACACATTACAAAAAACAGAAGACAATAAATAATAATAATAATAATATTAAAAACTATATATTTATAAAAAAAACACTACTTCAAATTATGAACACATATTTGATTATCTAATAACCACCATTGTACTGATTCAGAAAAAGGAGCAAGAGATGTAATATAGTATTTCTTAATTCTATGGGTATAGTATTCCAAGTATGTACTGCTCTATAAGAAAATACTGATGGCCCAAAAGCATTTCTTCTATGTGGTATTATACAGTCCCCTCTAGTAGTGGCTCTAGTAAAATAATTATAATTTGTCCTGATAAATTTATTAAGTGGAAGTGGAGCCAAACCATGCAACATTTTAAACACAAGTAAAATATCTGCAAATTTAATCATATTTTCCCAACTTAAAAGCCCAAATTTAGTTAAAATTTGACAATGATGATATGAGTTAGACCTTTTATCTAATATATTCAAAGTCTGCTTATTGAGTCTTTCTATTGATTGCAAAATAGTCCCTCCTGTCTGTGTCCAACTGGTGAGATGTAATTCATATGTAAAAAAAATAATAGCATTAATGTATAACTTTGAGGCCTCAGTGGTTCAATTATTCCTAATATGTCTAAAATTTGCCAAATTAAATTTTATTCCCAACTTTTTTAACTTGTATTTTAAATGTAAGTTGTGAATCAAGTATAATACCTAGATATTTATACTCTTGAACTACTGATAACCTTTTACCTGCAACTGTGACATCTGGATCTAAATCTTTATTTGCAGACATTGAAAAAAAAAACATACATACAGTTTTGTTAACATTAAAATGTAACCACGAGTTTTTGAACCAATTTGTAATCTTAACCATTTCTACTGATAATTCATCTGCCGCTTGTTTTTCAGTTACAGCATTCAAGTATATAATTGTTAATATACAATCTGAATAACAGAGGACCTAATATTGATCCTTGAGGTACACCAACTGAATTAGCTGAATTCACTAACTGAATTATTTAATTTTATATTTTTTTATTTATTACAATTTTTAATTTTTTCATATAGGTGTACATGATGTTTATATATATATATATATATATATATATATATATATATATATATATATATATATATATTTGCACAGTTTTTATTTTATAATAACATATGTTTATTATTGCACATTTTAAATGTACATTTCAGGCTACAGTGGTCTTGTAAGGTTATGGTTTGGTTTAATTATACTCAATGCAATTTTTGATATATGTTTATCATATATGATATTACAGAATGCTTACTTTTTATTGTTTTGCATATTTTACATTTATTATATAATTGTGTACATTTATCATGTTTATTTTTGTGGATTTTAAATCTAAATTTGCATATATATATATATATATATATATATATATATATATATATATATATATATATATATATATATATATATATATATATATATATATATATAAAATTGCAGAGAGCTTTCTTGTCAGGCTCTGGATTGGTTTATTTATAATCAGCTTTATTCAGTGTGTTGGGATTCTTTATTTAGACAGCAAGGTGTGTGTGGATAATGAAATGGCAGTAAATACGTTCAGGCTGATTGTGCACATGGGTGCTTTTGTCCTCTAAATATTAGTCACAGTTTCACAGACACACATATACACTTCGTACAGAAACACACACACACACACACACACACACACACCCATCCCAGCACTCAGAAAGCATTCGTTCCCTCTCATTAGCCACATGCTAACGGTTCAATCATCCGCGAGTGTCTCAGGTGCTGGGTGTTCATCACACGCTGATCTGCTGACATTACTCTGACATTGAGCCTCATGGACGATTTCATCCTTAAACGATTGCTATGATTCTTTAAAACTCGATTTTAATCTGTAATGTGGCGTGTTTCCCAGAGAAACTGAATATTCAGCAGGAAATAATGTGAGGCGGATCATGATTGATAATTTATGATACGACTGGGTGATATGATGGTATAAAACACGACCATAGAAAAGTGTCATACGGTACAAAATCTGCTGCACTGTTAATGCACAATATATTTCTATAGCTATTGCATAGTTGTTTACAAAACATCGACAAAGAAACATGTTATAAGTGGAACCAGTTTCAAACAACCATTTATAATTGCAAGCATTTTACAATCAGCTAAAATGTACTTTAATGTAATTTCTATTGAAACTTGTATCTCATGTATTTGAATATATTTATAGTTACAGGTTAGTAATGATGCATTCAAATTAGTACATTTAAAATGTATTCTCTTTAAATGTAATATTGAATAGCACAATGCAGTTAAAATTATAATCAAATACTTTACGCGCACTTTAGTTTTGTTAGACAACACATCAGAAGTGTATAAGATTATAAATATACATATTAAGAAGTAAATACGGTCCATTTTGACTTAATGTCAATTAAAGTGTGATTAAAATGCATTTAAGAAAAAAAAATGTCTGGTTAGAAAATTACTAAAATAAATAAATAAATAATTCTGCAACATCCTTCATATCAAAACAGTGCATTCAACTTTTCTTAGAGTTTCAATTTTGAAAAAAAAAATAGAAAAAATAAATAAATATTGGTGTCACTTCCTGTAAAACTGCTTGTTGAGAATTTTAGAATATTACTATGTTGATACGATGGTATTCTTGATGGTTAATGGTTACCGTGTATGGTTCTGGAAAGTTATTTACTGACCCAAAAGTGAAAATATATCTGTGTGTCATTCTGGTAATTGAACGTGGTTCAGAATCACAAATACAATGCATGTTTTGAGCTCAAACTGTGTAACACTAAAGGTTATAAATGTCAGCGAACCTCTAAACCTGAGTATGAGCAATAGTAATACACAGCTAATGATCTTTATCCTATCTGTGTGTGTTTTCAGGTGTAATAACCGGACGCAGTGTGCCGTCGTGGCCGGACCGGATGCGTTTCCCGATCCTTGTCCTGGGACATACAAATACCTGGAAGTGCAGTATGAGTGCGTCCCATACAGTACGTATCAACACATCTGTCTGTGATTGGTCACCATAAACACACCCCAACATCTTTCTCTTTCAGCTCAGTGTGAACAGCTGCCGGAGAACTGATTTATTCTGCTTTATCCTGCAGTTAAAACAAAGTCTCTCCTTCATTTGAACTCATCAGTTCCTATCTGCCGTGTGTGTGTGTGTGTGAGAGAGAGAGAGAGAGAGAGAGAGAGAGAGTAAGTTTGCATGATGACTTTGGTTACTGTGGGCCCTGTGATGAACTACGTAAGCGCTGCACTTTGTCAAAATGAGTAAGTTGCCAGATAGCTAATGATAGCGTTTGGCCGTGATAGATCGGCTCTTCTGTATCTTTAGTTATGAGAGCGCAGTGTCACATCCATCTTCCTGCAGGAATACCTGCACTGTTTACTCTGTTGGCTTTTCCTTACGCCAGTGCTTGTCTTTACTGATAAATTAACACCATGCTAGCATCGCTGTTCAGTGAATTGAGTTTAATTGCTGCAGAGGAAACAATGAAGTTTCTCACTTTCTTGAAACTACACTAAAAGTGTAGGGTCAGTAAGATTTTTTTGAAAGGTATTAATGTTTTATCCAGAAAGGATGCATTAAACTGATCAAAGTGACAGTAAATACATTTAGAATGTGACAAGATTTCTAAAAAAAAAAAAAAACATAAAAAAAAACACGGCACTTTTGAACTTTCTATTTATCTGTGAATCCTGAAAAATAAAATGTATCTGGGTTTCCATAAAAATATTGGGCAGCAACTGTTTTCAACATTGATAAAAATCACAAATGTTTCTTGAGCAGCAAATCATCATATTAGAATGATTTCTGAAGATCATGTGACACTGAAGACTGGAGTAAAGATGCTGAAAATACAAATTTGATTACAGAAAAAAATTACACTTCACAGTTTATTTACAAAGAAAACAGTTGTTTTAAAATGAAATATTTTTTCTTTATTTTACTGTACTGTTTACTGTATATATATATATATATATATATATATATATATATATATATATATATATATATATATATATATATATATATATATATATATATATATATATATATATATATATATATATATATATATATGTTTCTTGGTGGGTAAAAGAGACTCTTAAGATGAAGTAATTCTTGAAGTAATTCACTCATTTATGAAATATTATTTGATATAAAAAATTATCTGGGAATTAAACCAATGACTTTTTAATGACAGCTATTTGTAACCCAACCAAAAATGTACAATAATAAAAATTACAGGCTAAAAAATTACAATAAATTAAATTAACTTGTGAAATAAATAAATATGTAAACATGCAATAATCTTTTTTTTCTTTTCTTTTTCTTCTTTTCTTCTGTTAAATAAATTTTTTAAATAAAAATAAATAAATAAATAAATAAATAAATAAAACTTGGGCGTTGAAAGATTTTCAGTGTGTTATATACAACCTAATACTGTACATATGTGACCGTAACACCATAAATGATCTTTTCATCTCATAAAACTATCAGGACTTCAGAAGGCATAGATTATAGCTCGACTTTGATACTAGTTTTGTCCTGTTTGCAGTTTGATAGATGCCATTCTGAACTGTTGTTGCATGAAAACATCTGCTGGAAGATTCAAAAGTCTTTAAGGAATGACGTGCCAGTAATTCAGAATGACTGAATGTTTACTTTTTGGTTAGTGATTTTATGAATATTAAAGTCCAAATTAACAGAACACAAACGTCGTCTGATGGCTTGAGTCCTCACAGTCTCATGTGTGTAATTAAATCAGTGTTATCCAGAGGACGTTTGAGAGAGTGTTTATTTGTCACTGTCACATGCAGGAGAGATGCATCACCTGTTTATAATAATATTATCAGTGACAAATTTACTGTCAAATCTGTCATTCTGTGCTCAGTCACATAAAAGGAGAGCAAAGAGAGTGGAAGATCATCTTAATAAGGAATGGACCAAATAGTGAAGAAAAAAAAAACACAAAAAAAACCTAATGAACTCATTAATGGAGAGGGGAAAGAGGGCGGAGCTTGCAAACTTGCAGCAGGATTACCTGGAAATACTCTAACATTATCCAAGGCTGCATTTCTTTGATTAAAATATGGTAGAATCAGTGAAATATGTTTACATTATAAAATAACTATGTAAATATGATTTCAAATGTAATGTATTCCTGGAATACGAAGCTGAATTTTCAGCAGTCTTCAGTGTGACATGAGATAATGGAAGTGGGCGGACCCCCTGAAATATAGTGGGCGGGGCCTCAGAGGCCATGAGTAAAATGAGGGCGGGATTTGCTGGGCTAATTTAAATATATAGTGACCTTCTGGTCTTGGTTTGATCAAAGTTTCACTCATCAAAGACAGTCTAGAAGTGAAATGCTTAAGTCAGAAAGGAATGTTTGCTGGCCACAGTGTTGGGAAGGTTACTTTGGAAATGTAATAGGTTACAGATTACAAGTTACCTTGTTTAAAATGTAATAGTAGTGTAACTTTTTCAATTACTTTATTAATGTAACTAATTACTTTTGAGTACTTTTTGATTACTTTTCTAAATTTGTGAAAATTAAAGAATAATAAATAAAAGCATATACATGAACTTAAATACAGTTATCTAATAAGCATGTGACGTATTCTGTGTAATAAACTCCTGAAACATTGGTGTTTCTTTTAAACTGCTGTCTCTTTGTATAGGATGATAGTTTTCTCAAAATAAGTAAAATGCACATGAAGTGACACAGAACAGTTCTAGAAATTATGTTTATGTGTTCGTGTACTCCTATATTGAGATGGCCGAGGTTGAAAACACTGCGAGCTTCAGTAGGCCTATGTGTAGTAAATGAAACCATGTCTTTGCCATTAAGTTACAGGAGGGGCGGACTGGGAAAAAAATTCAGACTGGAAAATTCAAACTCATACAAACCAGTTCATGGACAAAACTATTTTTTGTTTGGACCTGACATAAAAAAAGGTTTAAATCTTTAATTTGGGGTCATGCAAAATAATTAAAAGTTCTCTCCTGAGCTGCACCTTCACTTCCATTTTTCTCTTCAGTCTCTTTATTTTGGCCTGTTATCCATCTCTCTCATGACTTTAATACTCAAGATTGAAAAAAACTATACTTTACAATACAATACTCTACAATACTACAATATCTTTATAGAATAATCTTAATACTGTACACGAGTCATGTTTTTCCCTTACAAAAGTTAACCATGCTTTTATTAGCCTATATAAAAGTAAAATACACTTTTTTTTTTTTTTTTTTGCAAATGGATTTGTATTTATTTTTAAATAAATACATTTGTAAAATAATTTAAAATTTTTGGTTACCACAGTTAAACAATAGTAACCATTTTCTCTGGATTTATAGTTAAATATTAAAATGTTAATTTCCGTAAGGGTTGTGTTGTTGTCTGTCGTAGCTCCCCCTAAACCTATAAAAAAAATCTGATTTTTTTTTCAGATAAATTCCTACTGTAACATTACAACAGATAATAATGATGTCCTTTATATAGTATTTTGAGTGATGACTGATGAGCAACGTGCTGCTGATTGATTAAAAAAACAAAGACAAAAAAGCATCTTTACAGATGAAACTGACCTGAAACCCTGAACAGTAGTTCTGCTTCTCTGCTCCAGCAGTCTACTCTATTCTCTCTCTCTCTCTCTCTCTCTCTCTCTCTCTCTCTCTCTCTCTCTCTCTCTCTCTCTCTCTCTCTCTATCTCTCTCTCTCTCTCTCTCTCTCTCTCTCTCTCTCTCGCATTGATTACTCTGAGTCTGATCCAAACCGTTTGGCGGAGGCGCGGAGAGCGCGCGAGTCACGACTAACACTTAATGACTTATTAAAGATTTAATTATCAAATGGCGGATTCACAAATGATCGCTTTAGTACATTCGGCAGGCAATTATACAATAATGATATTAAATAGCGGGCCAAATCATCTGCCAGGCCACCGGGAATTGTCCCGGTTCTCCCGGTGTCCAGTCCGCGCCTGATTTCCAACACGCAGAATGTGCAAGTCATATATTGCATTTTTGGGGCTTAATATTCACAGACACTAGTCCATGTCATGTTTTGATTCAAGTGTACTGACCTACTTTTGATTTAGTCATCCAAAATGTGGCATATTCCGTCCACGTTAGGCATTCCGTTTTTATGACTGGATTCTAGGAACCAGACTGTGTTTCCGCATCCCGGAAATTATTAGGGCGGTATGTCTCAGAATAGTCAGTGCAATTTGGGAAAGATATCAGTTAAATCTGTATGTGGATATGTGTAAATATTCAAATGTAATCCCCTTTGTAATCGTTAAAAATTTCATAAGTAACTGTAATTTAATTACTCATTTTTTCGTAGTAACTGTAACTAATTACAGTTACAATAATTTTGTAATTAAATTACGTAACGCCGTTACATGTAACTAGTTACTCCCCAACACTGGCTGGGCATATGCAAGATCCAGAGTGAAATCCTTCAGTGTTTTGCTGTGGAGGACGGTGGTGGTGGCTATCGTGTGTTTGACGTGTGTTAGTATTCACAGAGAAAGACCACCGGTGAGTGTGTGACTGACAGCCGGAATCTCTCTCTCTCTTTACACAGTGAAGGTGATTTTGTGTTCAGGCTGACCCTGAGTGATGGACACTGCTGTCGATGTCTGGAGCTCAGGGTGGCATTATTATGTAGTTCAGCTTTGACCTTGAATTCTTCTGTGGAGTTATTGAAACACACACACACACACACACACACACACACCATCATCTTACTGTCTTTCAGATAATCAGTACCAGGGCTTGAAAACGGAAAAAAATTCAATCGGTTCACTCCGAGCAGAATCGATATTTTAACATTTCTTTTCCTCTGATATTATTACTGTTCCGAAACCGGTTCGGGTGGAAGAAATACTGGTTAATAACGTTATTTTTTTAAAACAATTTTCTCTGCCTATAATTTGCCTAATAATAATAATAATAATATAGTACAGCGTTTTCTTTACTCAAAAAGAAAAGGAAAAAGAGAGATCTGGTAACCTTAGCCAATAACCCGCTGAGTTAAGTCACAGCCAACTTTTTATTTTCTAGATTTTGGCCAAATGTATACAGGCTACTAAACAAACAAACAAATCTGTCAAAACTTTTAAGATATTTAATAAAGTTTGCTGCATTGTTAAAAAAAAAAAACAACAACAACAACAAAAAAATACTTATATAATATTGCGTTTTGAGAGTAAAAAAAAAACATAAGTCGCGTCTCACGTCGCATTTTGTTAGTCCTATTACTTTCTGAAATAATGAAGGCTAAAATGCCTTTAAGCTGAAGCAAAATGATAACAAACATTCTAAAAACAGTTATTAGTTTCTCTCCAAAACAAATCCTCTAAAGTTTAGGCTATAAAAACATCAATCCAAAAACAAATTAATTTAAGGTGAAGCTGATGCCTACCTCTCTCATTCGGCACAAATACAAATGTTTACATATTGCCGACTTATCTGTCAAGCTTTTACAAAATAATTAAAACTGTAATGCTTTTGCCAAATAATGAAAACTAGGGGCCCACTCTCTGCTGTTTCGTTTTCCTTTCCGAAAACTTTGGAACATGTCACAATGAACCGTAATTTAGCACATTTTTTCTTTAGTTTCGTTAATCTGTCAATATGATTTAAGTGAAATATATTTAGTGTATATGCCTATATTCCTCTTTATGTAATCCTATGGGTTAGTTTTTCTGTTTTCTCCATTCACAGAAGCGCGGCAGGTGCATGTGATCTGTTGAATTCATCTCACACTATCCTCAGATAAACTCATTGTGACTTGCCCATGATGAGTTCACAGCTGAGCGGACATTTCACTCGTTGGCTTCAGCGTCACATTTGCATATGTACTACTGCAATTCGTGAAATTTCAAATATTAAATGGAACAATAAAATAACGTTATTAACCGGTTAATGGCCATTTCAAATTTTCGATTCTGTTCGGAACTATAAAATTTTATTTACTTAAGTACTTGTAATCAGATTATATTGCATTTGAAAATACTCGTAATCAGACTAGTTACTTTTTATTGATTACAATAGCAATACATTACTCACCATTTCTTGGTTCTCCTAATTCTTCTTGTTCATCCTTTAAATTTTCCTTTCTGAAATAGCCTACCACATTGACCACTTTACAAAAATCAATTTCAGAACACTTTAGTAACTGCGTAGCAATGCCCTGCCAACCATCCAGAACACCCTAACAACCACACAACAGTGCCCTGACAACCACCCTAAAAACTAATAACTGCTTAGCAACACACCTAAAGAACCCCCTCAGAACACCTTAGCAATATAGTGATTCCTTGGCAACCACCTAGTAATTCCCTAGCGACCACCTAGCAATACCCTAGCAACCACTTGAACACCTTAACAACTGCATAACAATGTCCTGACAAATGTAACTGCTTAGTGATCTAAAATCAGCTTAGTATACTTTATCTGAATAGCAATTCCCTGGCAACCACCTGGAACACCCTAGCAACCTTGTGTCGATGCCATGTAAATCACAGTAGTGTTGTAGCGGCGGCTTCTGCATCGGCAGCAGTTATTTACACAGAATGTAACTTTTCTGTTTTTCGGTTTCTTTGGTGTCACTAAAATCTGAAATCAGAAGTTGCATCTCCAGTTCCCAATAACGCCGTTTCAGCAGGAGCAAGCAGAGGTGGTCAATCCCAGCATGCATTGTGCTAGATTTGTCTTTCGTCTGTCTGAACAGAGATAACGATTGTATGGATTCTGGCCTTTCTGATGCCAGGAGAATGAGAGCTGATAGTTGATAGTTTTGCCAGGTTTTTTTGCACCTGCGTCTTTCTCTGGCCGTAATCAATCTTGCGTGCATAAGATGATCTCGCTCAGTGCTGTTCACCAGATGATTCACCATCATCTGCTTTAACAAACAGCACCTGTGCTCAATCTGCGAGTGCATGCTCGTTTACCTGTTGCAGGGTTATCAGGACGACCCGCCGTTTGAACAACACTGACTTGTTGCCACGGCACCAGGGCGCTACTGATGTCCAATCAGAGCATGAGATTCAGAGTTATTATAGTTAACTGAAAAAAAAAAAAATTCTCTATATACGTGTGTGTGTGTTTTAACTGAAATATATTTAATACTCAAAACTTAAATATTACATTAAGTTAAAAATTTTGTTAACATGTTAACTGAAATAAAATTAAAAAAAAACTTAAACATATAATATTATTTATACTAGTAAAATATATAAAACAAAATAAAATAAAATAAAATAGAACTGAAATGAATTAAAATATACAGAATGTAACTAAAATAAATTATAAAAAAACTTAACTGAAGTAAATAAAATATATCAAAACTTAAATATATTAATATAATAAAAATATTTTAAATAAAATAAATATTATTCAAAATGAAGTAATAATAAGAATACAATAGGTTAACTGAAATAAAATAAAGAATTAAAATGTATGTATGTTTTTGTATATGGTAGTAAAATATATAAAATAAAATAAATATACAAAATCTTAAATATAGTTTGAATAAACGAAATATACAAAAATTTAAATATAGTATATTAAGATATATAAACTAAATATTAACTAATCTAAAATGTTAATAATAATAATAATAATAATAATAAAATAAAACAATATTATGAAAAGTATTAAAAGTATTATGTAAGTTATTTTCCAAGGCAACATTTCTTATTCTCATGTAGTTTAACATTATGTACTAAAAAAAAAGAAAAAAAAATTACTATTGGGGGGAAAAAAAACGAACTAAAAAACTAATAACTAACTAACTAAAAAAACAAACAATCAAACAAAAAACTATTGCAAAAAAGAGAGAAAAACACAATTAATAAAAAGTGAGCTAAAATAAAAAAATTTTTACAATCAAGTATAATATATATATATATATATAAGATATAAAAATTATTGAAGCACGGAATCCAGTGGTTTGGTTGGCCATCCGCTCTCATGCAGCTGCTGCTGTTCAACCAGTCAGTGCATGTTAATTACCCTGATGCTGAACGGCCAGTTAATTGGTCTTGGCAGTATCTGCACGCCATCAGGTGTTTATCATACGCAGGTGATTACAGGTATCAGAGCAGCTTTGAATCCGATTAAAACCAGAGCCAAGACATCTGCGTGTTCCTGGCTGTGTTCATCGGCCCTCCTGCGACCCGCCGAGAGGTTCAGGGGAGATTTGGATAGATCAGAGCATCCAAATAAGCGTCCGCTGGGCTTTCGCCCCAAAAATCACAGAATATAATGAATGTGGACAGCTCTGAAGCCCACTGTCGCCGCTGTGCTGGAAAACAGATTGCGCCCACAAGCAGCTCATGGAAATCATCTCAATCTCCTTTCCAAACGGCTTGGCTCTTCTCAAAGCTTTTCGATCCAACTGTCCACAGAGGACTCCGAAAATATCAGTATCAGATTACGGATATACAGAGACCGAAACCCTGTGGGTTTATTAATTTAGGTTGTTTTGGGGTCAGTAATTAAATCATCGAGGGCATAATGAGTCCCATGTTTCATCTGCTTGTCTGATTTCTCACTCTGAAGAGGAAATGTGTCCAGAAAGGCAGCAGAGACAGTGTTCAGATGCAAATAAATAGCTTCAAAACTACAATTGAGCAATTTGGTGTCCAATTTAGTTCCCTCCTTAAAATGGTGCTTTTGGCCTCCCCTTAGAGAAGCTGCTTGACTGTATTCAACAAGATGGATGGATGGATGGATAGATATAATGTAATATAATAAGAAACTAGACTTTAATGGCGCAGCGGCAGGATTAACAGTGTTTATGTCAGATCACTGCTGGAGCAGTCTAGTCTAGTTAGCTTTCCATAATCAGGCCATTTCAGAGGATTTTGGTTTTAAATTTAGAGAGATACATTTTTGCTCATTTCTGCTTATACAGATAATAGTAATACACAATTTGAAACTGTATGCACTCACATTATTAACAAAGCGTTGAAAACAAACAGGATGCACTTTCTTGAGTCTCGCTCTCTGCTAACTTTTTTTATACTATTTCATAAGCTACTTTGCTCACAGGCTTGAGAAATATATCTATAGAAAGCTTGAAATGTCTTCTTTAAAATGAACCAATTCAAACTGAAAACCAGTTCTCTCTGAAGGAGTCTGCATCGTTAGCTTCATCTTTGCAGCTGACACGGAGTCAGTTAATAAATCATTATAATATCCCATTGCCATTTCCCCAACACATTCATACTGTGACGAGTGGGGCGGGGCCGAGGGACATGGGAGCGAGGCCGGTGGAGTGATTGGAGATGAACTACACCTGTTCGACCCACCGGTCTCGAGGCCCACGGAGGAGATGGAAGGATATAAAACTGGAGCGACGACAGTGAAGGACGAGAGAGGACCAGGCCTGGGATTTTAGTTGTGTTTTGGTTTTATTTTGTGCGCACCAGTCGTCCGTGAGGGGCTGGTGCGCTGTTTTGTGTTTATTTTGAATAATTAAATGTTATTTGATTGTCCGCCGGTTCCCGCCTCCTTCTTCCCGACGATTAGGAAGTTTTATCATTACAGTGGTGCCGAAGCCCGGGAGAAGGAGGGACGCGCTGCTGAAGATCCCTCGCCGCTGTGGTGAATCAGCGGTGCCATCGAGCAGGCGAGGAGTGTGCCGCCATGGACGCTCGAGACGGTGGACTGGAGCGAGTTGCCGGGGACGGGCGAGCTCGCTGCCGACCGCCCACGATAGGGAGGGGCGGCTGCCTCCGTGAGGGAGCGGAGGAGTCGGCGCCATTCGCCAGGTGGCCGGAGCCTGCTGCCATCCGCCGGAATGGGGAGGAGCAGGGAACGGGGGACTCCTGCCAGCTGCCCAAAACCGGAGGAGCCGTCGCCGTCCACCGGGCGGCGGAGGAGTGTCGTGCCGTCCGCCGAGGGCCGTCCAGTGCCACCGCCAGGCACCGCGGAGGAGATCACCCAGCTGGTGGAGGGCCGAGCAGCGGTGCGTCTGGGAACCGGATTTTTGGGAACCTCTCTCCCCTCTCTCGTCTCTGTCGCTCCTCCTTCCATCTCCTTTTCTCTCGCCTCGCCTGTCCTACCCCCAGGTTTCCGCAGGTCCCCGTGAGCGGTCCCCCCCCGGAGGGAGGGGGGGGGGGGTAGAGCGCAGTCTCGGGAGTACCCCCCGGCCTGCGAGGGGTGAGGGGGTATGTGACGAGTGGGGCGGGGCCGAGGGACATGGGAGCGAGGCCGGTGGAGTGATTGGAGATGAGCTACACCTGTTCGACCCACCGGTCTCGAGGCCCACGGAGGAGATGGAAGGATATAAAACTGGAGCGATGACAGTGAAGGACGAGAGAGGACCAGGCCTGGGATTTTAGTTGTGTTTTGGTTTTATTTTGTGCGCACCAGTCGTCCGTGAGGGGCTGGTGCGCTGTTTTGTGTTTATTTTAAATAATTAAATGTTATTTGATTGTCCGCCGGTTCCTGCCTCCTTCTTCCCGACGATTAGGAAGTTTTATCATTACACATACTCATAGCCATTAATACTTTTTCAGGCACTTTGCAGCAAGCAGGAGCTGACTTAACCTGACTGTTCGGAAAATCATTTGAAAATTTGAAAATCTAAAATCTTCAATTCAACACTTGAAATATGGTACGAGTTGCATGGGATAATTTTATGACATTTGAATCCTTTTTTGTAAAAGAGATTGTAGAAAGTTACAATTCATTATTTGGACAAGGAAAAGTTTATTATTATTTATTTTTTTACGTGGTCTTTTGTGATCCTATTACTTTTCCCTGCGCCGAAGGCACACTCACTGCTACTGCTGGTGGAGACACTAAACACTGTGTGGCCCATCTCATGTTGTTTCCACCAGCGCACTGCATCTTTTCCATCATCACCTTAACTGATGATTGTCTTAAACATGAAATGAAGGAGAAGCCTAAAACAGGCCTGAGCTATGATGTGAAAATTGGCCTGAAGCCTGGCCCTAGGGATGTAAATAAAAACATCACAATAATCCACAGCACTCCAGTCCATCAGTTAATGTCTTAAAAGATGGAACCAATCCATCAAGATGTTTTTAACTTTACACCATTGTTTCTGTACAAAATATGAGTCAATTATCCATAAAAAAACGCTTCCTCCAGTGAAAAAGTGGTCTGGTCTAAATCAGGAGAGAGATCTGCACAAATCAAGCACCATTTACAAGTCAAAACTGCTCTAAACAAATATGTGGCTGAAAGAGACAACAGGAGATGGACATTTTTCACTGGAGGAAACGTTATTATAGAAGCAACGGTTTGAAGTTTAAAACTGTTTTAAAGAAGTAGGCTAGGCCTACACTTATTTTGATGTGTTGACTAACACTGAAGCTCCTGTGCAGCACATGATTGAGGACACAAGTGATCATTTTAACTTTAGTGTGTTTTTCAATATTACATTTAAAATTAATATAAGTAATTTTAAATACACGTCATACAAGTTTCAACAGAAATGATATTAAATGATATTTTGGTTTATCATAAATGCTTGTCAGTACATTCAGCAGAACTCTAACTATATTGAAATAGACAATGGAAGTAATGCAATAGAAGTAAATCTAAAGTTAATCTAATTGGTTTTCATATCACGGCAAGGCAAGGCAAGTTTATTTATATAGCACATTTCGTACACAATGGTAATTCAAAGTGCTTTACATAAAAGAAAGTAAAATAATCATGAAGAACAAAATATAACAAGCAATTTTAAAACTTTGGAAATGATTTAAAAATTTACTTATTTAAAATTAAATTAAAACAAGTAGAAATAGAAAATGATTTTACATAAAATACAGTGCAATCAGTTCGGACATCGCACAGTGCTCATTCAATAAATGCACAGCTAAACAGATGAGTTTTGAGTCTAGATTTAAATGTGACTAGTGTTTTAGCACATCTGATCTCTTCTGGAAGCTGATTCCAGCTGCGGGCGTCATAGTAACTAAAGGAGGACTCCCCTTGTTTTGTGTGAACCCTTGGTATTTCTAACTGACTCGATCCTAATGATCTGAGTGGTCTGTTAGGTTTATATTCAGTGAGCATATCTGCAATATATTTAGGTCCTAGGTCATTGAGTGATTATAGACGAGTAAAAGTACTTTAAAATCAATCCTAAATGTAACTGGAAGCCAGTGTAAGGACCTGAGGACTGGTGTGATATGCTCAGATTTTCTGGTTCTAGTCAGAATCCTGGCAGCAGCGTTCTGGATGAGCTGCAGCTGTCTAATGGTCTTTTTGGGAAGGCCGGTGTGGAGCCTATTACAATAGTCCACCCTGCTGGTGATAAAGGCATGAACAAGTTTCTCCAAGTCTTGGCTGGAAACAAAACATCTAATTCTTGCAATGTTTTTTAAATGATAGTATGCTGATTTAGTTACTGCTTTGACATGACTACTGAAACTAAGGTCTGGCTCCAGAATCACACCAAGAATCCTGACTTGAGTTTTAGTTGTTTGACCCCTAGAGTCAAGGTATGCATTCACCTTGAAAACTTCATCTTTGTTTTAAAATGCAATGACTTCAGTTTTGTCCTTGTTTAACTGAAGAAAGTTCTGGCACATCCAACTATTAATTTAACCAATGCATTGGCAGAGGGAGTCAATGGGGCTGTAATCATTTGCAGATAAGGCTAGGTAAATATGGGTATCATCAGCATAGCTGTGATAGGCAATTTTGTTCTTTCTCATTATATGACTTAGTGGAAGCATATACAGACTAAACAAGAGCGGTGCAAGAATTGAGCCTTGTGGGACTCCGCATGTCATGGACGTCCACTTAGACTTATGCTCTCCCATAGAGATTTAATCGGGCCATAAAAGTTAGGCCTGACAGGAACCGAGCCCGACAGGTGTCGGCCCGAGGCCGACAAGTACATTTTGATTGACAGCTTTTTAAAAGCCCAAACCCGTTTACAGCCTGACATTATTCAGATGTGCGTGCACACACAGCTCTTTTGCCTTTTGTCAAGAATGAGTCATTTATACATGTTTTAACATAATTTATTCATAACTAACGTAGACTAGACCACTTGGAAGTTGGAATGAAGAAGTAAAATAGGTCGTCTGTGACACCTTAACATCTCAGCACTATAAATAGACATAGGCTCATTTAGCTTATAAAAAGACCAACGCACCAATAAAAACTAGTCTTTTTTAACAAGTTAAATTAAGATAAATTTTAAATTAAGATTAAGGTATTTGGCAATAACGAAATAAAGATAAAGGCCCCGCCGGATTTGCATCGCCACTAGCAGCTGACATTTAATAAAAGAATAATGCCAACATTAGCGTAAATACTCTGTCCACATTATGCATTTAAGACTCAATGAATATTTAGTTATCATTAGAAAAACCTTTACTCACAGAGACATGTTTTTGTGGAGGAAAAGTATTGAATCCACTGTAGATGGCTTCAGCGCGTTCCTGCGCTCACTGATGGTGCGTCATTATTCACTCATTTCATTCTCATTATTAACATGGTCAAAACTTTTCCACACCTCAGATTTTGATTTAGTTGCTGGTGCAACCAAAATGTAATCACCATAGGCAAGCCTCCGTTTCACCTACTCAGCATCCATTTTCGCATCTTTCTCGTGATAATTGGAACACATCACATGACCGCTCGTTTACCTGGCAAACGGGTTCGAGCAAAGATCTTCAGCTCTACTCTCCTAGACTCACATAATAGCCTCTCCCTTCTAAGTATGACCTGAACCATTTGAGTACCATCCCAGAAAGCCCGACCCAGTTTTCCAGTCTCTGTAGTAGTATGTTATGATCGACAGTGTCAAACGCAGCACTGAGATCTATATACCAGCACCGATATTTTGCCATAGTCACAGTTTAAGCGAATATCATTTATTACCTTAATGAGTGCTGTCTCTGTGCTGTGATATGGTCGTAAACCAGATGAAAATTGTCCAGGTATCCATTTGAGTTTAAGTATTTGTTCAGCTGATTTAAAAACTACATTTTCTATAATTTTGCCTACAAAGGGAAGATTAGATATTGGTCTATAATTGCTCAAATGGTGTTATCAAGATTGCTCTTTTTCAGGAGGGGCTTAACTGCTGTTCTATCAATTTAAATTTTAATATATATATATATATATATATATATATATATATATATATATATATATATATATATATATATATATATATATATATATATATATATATATTTTTTTTTTTTTTATTTATTTTTTTTTTTTATCAACCTTCCTGCTAGTACTAACGTTTGCGTTCTCACCGCTCCAGATCTCGATGCTGCAGTCATTCTCCATAGGTCTTGTTTGTGTGTCTGACTTTGTAAATAGCTGGTGTCAAGCGTTAATTGTTGATCCTGCAGTTGGGTGGAAATCACAGTCCCAAAGCACTTAATTTCCCTTTAACACACGCACTCACCAACCCTCCAGACGCTCTACAGCAATCAAACACAATCACCACCATCACCACAGCCATTCATTTGGAGGTTTTTAAGTGCAGTCAGGCCTTGTGTGTTTAAGACGTCTGGGTCATGTTTCAGAACAAAATAAAAGTAAAACACAAATTTCATTCTGTGTTCGGTGGATGTTTCATCGGAAGCCATGTACACAACCATTCAAGTTGCATTTACAACTTTGTGTGGAACAAAATCTGATCAAATGTTTTGCTTTTAGGATTTTTTATTAGGTATATTTTATTTTGATTTCCACCAACAATGCAATTCTGAAATGACATATAAAGGTCTTTATTTACTTTGAACAATATACAATGACATATTTCTTGGATCTGAGCCCCGTCATGTTGTCTTTTGCTCTCAGTGAGTCAGATATGATTGGCAGGTATTGACACACTAGTTGTAACGTGGTTTCTCTGTGATTGATACACTGACATGTTTAAAGTGATGTAGCTGGAAGACACCTGGACACTTGAGGAAAAGTGCTGGGTTCACTCTGATGTGTGTGTGTGTGTGTGTGTGAGAGAGAAACACCTGCAGCCTGTAGTTATTAAATCAGCTGTGTTGACATGCTTTAATATGTTTACTCTTATCAGCTACACACACATTTCTGTTCATTCATAATTCAGCGGCCGTGGCTCCTCAGAGGTCAAACAGCACAAGCGCTTTAATTCGAGTTTAAGGCTGCTGCTGGACTTTATCTGACAAGCAGCAAACGGCTGTTAATGTGTCTGCTTTCTCGCTCTTAATGAAGCGTTTCACTGTAATCAGGAGACGAAACACTTCTCTAATCAGCCGTTAAGGACTGACTCAAAATCAGTGTGAAATGCCATTCACGTTTTCTTTTCATAATATGATATGTTTCATAGTGAAGCAGGATATTCGGGATCTTGGTTTTATCCTTCTGGGATTGATTGGGTGATGAGAAGAGTCTGTCTGACAAGCGATGACGCTACGTTATGAGCCCAGAATATTTCAGCGCTCAATATGCTAAATAAAAGCATTACTCAAAATATCACTGTCAGTCACAAACTGTACCTTGTGGAAAAGAAGTGCACTAATTGTAGTGAATGCACACTTGTAGAAAGACTCTGAAAGACTAAAACTCTGTTTGCCGATTATATAAGATGAGTGAAATAAAAGGCACTTAAGTGACTCAGAGAGACACTTTCATGACTGCTTCTAAGCACACTTTTATTACTAGTTTTAAAGTTTTACTTTAAAGTTCATTTTTAATCATTATGTTTAGTAATCTTGACTTTATTTTGAAGCACATAGTAAAGCACATGTAAAGTACTTGATTATCATCATCAAATGTATTGTTTTCATAAGAAATGTGTAATTATTAATATCTATAATTTAGTTTAGCATAAATGCTTGTCAATTTATTCAGCAGTAAAATGTATTATAATTGTAACTTTTAACACACATTAACTAATAATAATGTAATTACGAATATATATAAAAGTTATTATTTATGCTTAATTGTCATGTAGATACTGTCTTAATGCTACTACTACTATTACTACTACTACTAATAATAATAATACAATAGGTATATTTACATTTCCACCAACAATATAATTATGATATACTGAAAAAGTATAAAACTGTAAAGTTCAGCTAATTACATTTGATAATAACTTAAACTGTAATACAATTTCACTTTATTGTCTCATCTTATCCCCTTATCTTCCAGGCCAGCCCGTAACACCCTTTGTGCCCCTTGGTTATCTGATGTTCTACACGAACACCGTTCTAAGCTTAGAGCTGCTGAAAGGGTGTGGCGCAAATCCAAAAATACTACTGACCTTAATGTGTATCAGTCACTCCTCTCTTCCGTCTCTGCTAATGTCTCCACTGCTAAAACTACCATAACAAAATTAACAATTAGTCTAACTCTCGCATGCTTTTTAAAACATTTTCCTCACTTCTTTGTCCTCCTCCTCCACCTCCTGCTTCATCTCTAACAGCTGACGACTTTGCAACTTTTTTCATTAATAAAATTAAACACATTAGTGCACAATTTTCAAGCTCATATCACTAGCAACCTTACACTCATTCACATCCTTCTCTTCACTCTCTGAGGCAGAAGTCTCAAAACTCATCCTTTCTAATCATCCTACTACTTGTCCACATGATCCTATTCCATCTCATCTCCTTCAAGCCATTTCTCCTGCAGTTGTACCTGCACTCACCCACATCATCAACACTTCCCTCCACACTGGTGTTTTTCCCTCATCATTTAGACAGGCTCGTATAACTCCACTACTTAAGAAACCCAGATCTGCGCTGCTGAGACACACAAACCTGATAATAACCTCCTTCATCTTCACTCCTTGAATCACTTATCGTTGGCTACACGCTGATTTGAGATGCGTGCGCAAGTGTGTGTGTAGAAACAGACTTGTCCCACAATTACATTAGTTTGGTGGCCTTTGTGTTCTAGGGCTCTTCTGACACCGCATGTCAATAAGCTCCGCCCACATCACCAGCGTGATCCAATCAGAAACTGTAGCTCAGGAGAGCTGCCAGTCATCATACTGGTGGGAATGGCAATCCCAGGAAGCACTGTGTAATGTTTAGTCAATAAACCCAAGATGGCTGAGAGAGTCATTTATTTTAAATGTGCAGCTCATAAGGTTTTGTAGAGATGTTATACGCTCTCTAGCTCTGATTGTTAATCTGCGTAATCCTGTTTTATCAAAATAAAAGATTACAGAGTCAGAGAGTTCATGCAGACTTGCACATTTAGTGTGTGTGTGTGTGTGTGTGTGTGTGTGTAACACACACTACTGATTCAAAGTTTGGGGTCACTAAGATTTTTTCCTCTCTATAATGTTGTAAAATATTAATCAAATGTAAAGCAGGGATGGACAACTTTGATAGTGATGATACTGATACCTTTTACATCGTCTTAATTTCCTTTTTAATGTATTAAATCAAAACATAAGTACTGTTACTTGTTTATATATAGCCTATATATATATATATATATATATATATATATATATATATATATATATATATATATATATATATATATTTTTTTTTTTTTTTAAAGCTGTACTAATGTTTATTAAAATGGGTAACTTTGTTAACGTTGGTAACTTTGAAAGGCAATATTAGACCAACAAGCCGATGTAAACATCTCAATTGCATTGTCTGTAATTTTGCAACAATCAAATGAACAGAGGCATGGGATAGTGCATACGTTTGTGATTTGGGATGCACCTAATCTTTCCGTGGTTTACTTTTAAAATGTTTTAAAATTAATCTTCCGAGTCTATTATGATCCAGCGTGGTACTAAAAGATACTGCGGGCCGCCAGGTGCCCATCCCTGATCCATCTGTTTTGTTTTCGATGTGAATATCTGTTAAAATGTAATTTATTTCTGTGATGCACAGCTGTATTTTCAGCATCATTCCTCCAGTCTTCAGTGTCACATGATCTTCAGAAATCATTCTAATATACTGATTTGCTGCTCAAAAAACATTTCTGATTATTATCAATGCTGAAAACAGTCGTGCTGCACAATATTTTTGTGGAAACTGTGATACGTTTTATTTTTTCATGGTGCACAGATGAATAGAAAGTTCAAAAGAACAGCATTTATTTGAAATTGAAATGTTTTGTAACTTACAAATGTCTTTTCTCTCACTTTTGATCAATTTAATGCATCCTTGATGAATAAAAGTATTAATTAAAGGTGTAAATATATAAAATGTAACTGACTGCAAACATAATTTAAATTTTTATCCCTAAAGTGAGTTTTTTTTAAGGTCTAGCTCACTTCAAAGCTATTGTTTGTCCTCAAAATGTACTTATGTAAACACACACACACACACACACACACACACACTAACAGATTACTGTATGAATGTTTTTCATGAACAGATTTAAGTGATAAATGAGACATGTATTTGTGTCTTGCTGTTTGATTTAATGTCTGTCATTGCTAAAAAATATATCTCACAGCTGTCTTAATCATTTACTGCTTCAACAGCTTAATTTCTCAGACACCCCCCCACACACACACTCACTCATTCACTCACAGTATTACACACAGACACTCACTCACGCACACACACACTCACTCACTCACTCACTCACTCACTCACTCACTCACTCACTCACTCACACACAGACACTCACTCACTCACTCACTCACACAGACACTCACTCACTCACTCACTCACTCACTCACACACAGACAATCACTCACACACACTCACTCACTCACTAACTCAATCACTCACTCACTCACTCACAGTATTACACACAGAGACTCTCTTACACACACACTCACTCACTCACTCACTCACTCACTCACTCACTCACAGTATTACACACAGACACTCACTCACACACTCACTCACTCACTCACTCACTCACTCACTCACAGACACTCACTCACGCACACACTCACAGT